>NW_024377967.1:0-8763 GCF_016835505.1 Polypterus senegalus
AGGGACATGTTGTTGTCAAACCACCACACGTTTATTTACAGTATTTAAATTAATATAATGGTCACTCAGACCCAATCACGACAAACCCCAAAACACAGTCCTGGCCTCACAATGCCTTGTCTTGGCGCCTCCACAGCTCCTCTTGCCTCGTCTCCTTCCACCCGACTCTAGCCTCGAATGAATGGAGACAGCCCCTTTTATACAAGTCCCGGATGAGCACCAGGTGTTCCCAGCATTCCTCCCTTGGCCACGCCCAGCGTGCGGAAGTCTCGGCTGTCCTCCGCTGCTCTCCGGCGCCGTCATAAATCTTCCCCCAGCACTTCCTGGTGTGGCGGAAGTGCTGGGGTAACAGTCCCAAGGCATTGGGGCGCCTCCTGGTGTGACCACGGGTCCCTACAGGTAGAGCTTCATGCCCTGTACCCGTGGCCCCCAAAGCAACCAGAGGCAACCCCCACGTGATCCAGGGTGGTGCAGACCCACATCTGGTCCTTCCTGTCGTCCCGGCGGGTCATGGCCCTGGATCCCTGACTATATATATATATATATATATATATATATATATATGTCACAGATGACCGGGGACACAGTCACTGGGACGCCTAGATAGTCCCCGACTTGGACAATGCTACTCCTCAGCCATGAGAGGCAGCCGCCCGGGGCTATTTGGGGGCCACAGGGACGGAGCTGGGGTACTCTTTATGAGAGAACGTGGCCACTGCCAGGGGGTGCCCGGACAGTTAGAGAAGCCTGGATGGCAGCACTTCTGCCACACCAGGAAGTGACGTCAAGGGGAGCACCTGGGGCTCATCCGGGTCATAATAAAAGGGGAAGCCTCCCTCCTGTAGATGAGCCAGAGTTGGGAGGAAGGAGACGAAGCTTGTGAGGAGGACAGGAGGTCAAGGAAGACAGGAAGAGAGTTGGTGAGAGAAAGAAGAAAAAGAAGAAGAAAGGGAGAAGTTGGTGAGAGAAAGAAGAAAAGAAGAAGAAAGGAGAGAGTTGGTGAGAGAAGGCATTGTGGTGCTAAGAATAAAAATAAAAGAAGTGTGTTTTGGACATTCTGGTGTCAGTCTGTCTGTGTTTGGGGAGTACGCTTTCCACAATATATATATATATATATATATATATTTATAAGCAGTTTAAATATATATATATATTTAATATTAAATACTTTGAATATGTCTGGTTATATGTTGAAAGGGCTAAGGTGTTGAAACTTTAAACCTTATTTACAGTATTTCCACATATATTTTTATATACAGTATCGTTTATTTATAAGCAGTTTAAATATATATATATATTTAATATTATATACACAGAATATATCTATGTTATATATATTTAAAGAGGGTAAAGTGTCTTGAACTTTAAGTCTTATTCTGAGTATATCCATATATATATTTATTAATTTATAAGCAGTTTAAATATATAAATATATATTAAATATTATATACTCTGAATATATATATATTGTAGCGTCTTCCCAGACGTAATGACGATCCGAGACGGTCACTTGGTTAGTCCTTTCTTTAATAAATAAAAAAACGGTTGCTGTTGGCCACAACCCCGACAGACAGAACTTAAAAAACTATCTCACGGGCGAGAGCGAATGACCGAACTTCTCTCCTGTCTCCCCCCTCCTCGTTCAACCCCACGCTCCCGCCCTCCTCCTGGCTCCACCCCATCCCTCCAGAACCTCCTTACCTTCCACTCTATTACGAGAAATAACAGGGACAACAGAATAAATAACTGGGGATGCAAATCACAGAACACAAACTGCAAAACAGAACTCTACAATAAGAACAGAACGCTACACTGCTCCCTCCCCACTAAGACCCTGTCCCGAGGTCCCACAAAAAGTCCCTGAGGTGCCGGGGGTCTTCTCAGTCTCCGAGGCCTGCGGGGTGTGAGCAGAGTGGCTGTGCCTGTGGTCCCGGCAGGAGGTGCAGCGCAGGGAAGTCAAAGGGTCAGCAGATGGAATAGCAGCTGGAAAGGGGGTGGTGGGCCACCCGGTCCCTTTGAGAGGCATGGGCCGCCTAGGGCTCTGTTGAGGCTGCCCAGTGCCCTGTAGGGTGCCAACCTGTCCCTGTGGAGGGCCACCCGCCTTCCCCTAGGAGGAGCTGAACTCTATAAACCACCTCTCCCAGTCTTTCAAGCACTCTACAAGGGCCCACCCAGTGCAGTCCAACTTAGGACAGAGACCCTTCTTTTTTGGGCTATAGACCCAGACCAGATCCCCGGCCTGGAAGTCACGACCTTTAGCCCGATGTCATAACACCTCTTCTGTCTTATGCCTGCTTTTTGTAGCTGGTCACGGGCAAAGGCATGAGCTGAATCCATTCTGTGCTGGAGCTTGCTAGCATATTCCGGCCCTGGCGGAACAGCGGGCCGTCAGGGGTCTCCCAAAGGTCATCTCCGTGGTGTCGCGGTTCTGTCCCAACATGAGCAGGGCTGGTGTGCATAGGGTGGAGTCCTGTACCGCAGACCTGTAGGCCAATAAGGCGAGGGGAAGGTGAGTGTCCCAGTCCCGCTGGTGCTCTGCCGTGAGGATGGCTAACTGTTTCACCAGGGTTGATTGAAGCGTTCAACCAACCGTCGCTCTGGGGTGCAATGGTGTGGTCGGGTCTTCCGCATGCCCAGGCGTCGCACATGGCTGAAAACACAGCCGACTCAAAGTTCCTTCCTGGTCACTGTGGATGGTCTCTGCGGCTCCAAACCTTGCAAACATGCCCTCCACCAGGGCATCAGCCACGTCTCTGCCTCCTGGTCTGGAATGGCATACGCCTCTGGCCACTTGGTAAAGTAGTCCATTGCAACAAGGATATAACGGTTCCCCTTATCTGTACAGGGCGGGCCCTATGTCCACCGCGACTCTCTCCATGGGGCTCCCACTGCCATCTGCTGAAGTTCGGCATGGGACTGATGAGGGGACCCTGTGCGCTGTGCAGAGGTCACAGCGCGGCAGAAGTCTTCCACGTCCCTCCTGACCTGACCCCAGTAAAACCCTTACCTGATGCGTCGGAGAGTCTTTGCCACCCCAAGTGACCAGTCCCTGTGGCACCATGGCATGCCTGGAGGATATAGTCCCTCAGGGCCCGGGGAACCACCACTGCCCCCTCTCCTCTCCAGTGGCCGGCTCCTTCCAGGCCCTCTGCAGTACCCGTTCTCTACCCTAAGGGCATCAAATTTCTCAAATAGTCCTTGGAGGCAGGAGAACACCCTGCCACCTCCTCCCACTGTGGTTTGCGGCCTGCCTCCACCAGTAGCACGGCTGTAGATCAGCGTCTAGCCCTTGTTGAGCTCTCCACTCTGTTTGGTCCAACATTTGAGTCAATCTGCAAACCGGTCCACCCCTCACATGTAGCATCTTGCTCCTCCTCCCCTTGATCTCGGCCTCCTGGCCTCTCTCTTCTCACAGTACTTGCAGCCCGCATGCACACAAGGGTCGGACATGGCGTCAGCATTATGTGCCGGGTTCCCGCCCTGTGCTCCACTGTGAAGGAATACGATGCCAGCTCCTCAAGCCAGCGGGCTATCTGGCCCTCTGGTTCTTTAAAGACATCAGCCACTGTAGGGCAGAGTGGTGGAGCAGGACGGTGAAAGGGAGGCCGCACAGGTAGTACCTGAAATGTCCTATGGCCTTAACACTGCAAGGAGCTCCTGCAGGTCACGCAATAGCGCCGCTCAGCTTTGTTGAAAGTCCTGCTAAAATAGGCACTACTTTTTCCCCTTCTTCCCTACTTGGCTCAGCACCCCCATCCCAACACCACTGGCATCCGTGTCAAGGATGAGGCGGCCGACTGGGGTCGGGGGGTGAGGATCGGAGCGTTGTCAGTGCCATCTTCAAGGAGCTGAAGGCCTGCTCGCACTCTGGTGCCCACACAAAGTCACAGCCCTTTCCCTGCAGGCGGAACAGGGGTGCAGCTATAAGGAGAACCCCTGACAACCGCCTGTAATAGGAGGCCAGCCCAAGGAAGCTCTTCAAGTCCTTGATGCTGGTAGGCTGACCAGTCCTTACCGATGGACCTTGTCCTCCAAAGTGCTGATCCCCACCCCGATCCTGTGTCCCAAAATTCCAGTTCCTTCCTCATGAAGCAGCACTTTTCTGGGTGCAGCTTCAGTCCTGCTGCTGCTATCCTCTGTGGGACTCTCCTCAGCGAACTCAGTGCCGCCTCGAAGGAGCCCCATGCACAAGAATATCGTCCAAATAAACCAAGCATTCTTGGCGGGGAATGGCATCCAGGACCCTTTCCATTAGCCGCTCAAATGTGGCTGGGCGTTACAAAGGCCAAAGCTGAGGACCTTGAACTGCCACAACCCCGCCGTGCAGAAGCGGTCTTCGGACGGGCCTCTGGGCTGAGTGGGACCTGCCAATAACCGCATGTAGGTCTAATGAGGAGAACCACGATGACCCGACACCAGATCCAAGGACTCATCTATGCGGGGTGGCGGTGCGAGTCTTTTTAGTCACACTGTTCAGAGGCCTGTAGTCTCATAGAACCTCATTTCTGACTCTTCTTTTTGTGGACCATCACAACCCCGAAGCCCACGGGCTATTGGACGACTCAATGATCCCTGTTGAGCATTTCCTCAATCGCCGTGTCAGCGGCCTCCTGATGTGCCAGGGGAGGCGGCGGGCGTGTCTTGATCGACGCGCGTCCCCCGTGTCGATCTCATGGTGGACCAGGTGTGTCAGGCCGGTCTCTTCTGAGAGTGCGAAGATGTCCTTGAATTCCACAACACCTGCCACAGCTGCTCTTGTTGCTCGGGTTGCAGGCCATCACAGCTGCGCCTCAGATCTCTTTCCTGCCGTCAACCTGTCAGCCTCCCCGACACGGCTGTTGGACCAAGGACTGTGGCTGTACATCTCCCTGGTGTGGATGACAGGGTGCACGGAGACAGGCGGGTCCACCTGCAGGGTAAGTCCTCCATCTGATGGGTCCCGCTGCTTCGATGCCGCTGGAGGTGAGCTTTGGGACTGCGCAGGTCGGACCATCTGCACCATGGGACCCCCGGGAACTGTAGTGTGTTTTTCCCCAAGTCCAGTACACACCGAGCTGCCCTTAGAAGTCTAGGCCTAATATGCACTCATCCTGTACAGCTGCAACCCACACCTTAAAGTCCACTACTAGGCCACCTACCCGGATGTTCACCAGCCCCCGCCCCAGCATGGGAGTTAACTCCCCCGTCACAGTTCGAAGCTTGACAGATGTGGCTTCCAACTGCGTCCCTGCTGGAACCATGTCGGGTCTGAGGGCGTGGCAGTGGAGCCGGGATCTATTAGAGCTACACAGAGCCCCCTTCAGGGTGATAGGGACATGGCAGAAGTCCCCAACATGAGTCCAGCCGGCGACCCTGATCCATTCCGCGCCATCGTCTGCTTCTGGGAAAGCTGAGCCATACTTTCCGGCTTTGCAAGTGGGCTCTACCCCGGCGGACCACGGAGTGGGCGGATGAAGTAGGTCTCGCCCGTCCCTTCTCGCAGACCCTGGGCGTTTCCTGTCGGTCACCCGCGCTTTGGGCACTGTACGCTGATGTGGCGCCTGGCGCACACCAGCAGACAAGATCTCCGCGGCGAGGTCGGCTGCTCTGCGGGGCTGGAGTGACACGCTCGATCATCTCTGTCAGCTCGCTGACCCACGCCGACCTCTCTGGTCCTTGAATTTCGCTACCCCCGGCCCTTGCAACAGGGCTACAGGTGAAGGGATCAGTCTCAACCGTAGTTCCCACTAGCTCCCTCTCCAGGCTATCTCTAAAGCGTTCTGCAGTGTGCGAGGTGGGCCAGCTGGTCTGTACCGCAGATCCCCCGGGACAGAGCCGGATGGTGGTCCCTTGCAGCTCGCTCTGCACCACGGCTGGCATGTGCGAGTAAGCCCTCCTCTCAGTGTTTCAATCTCTGCAGCTAAAGCGAGGGCGCTCCTGTCAGTCTCTGTCTATTAGCTAGTTCAGAGCGCAGGACAGCGGGCTGATTAAATTGTCCAAACCGCGCTGCAAGGCCCCAACTAAGGCCTCATAGTCACCCGTTCTTCTGGGCTAAGTAACAGCAGACAGCCGAGGCATCATCCGTGAGGCACAGAGCCAGCTGAAGTGCTTTGATGTCTTCGGACCATCCGCAGCCTTCGCCAGCAGTTCAAATTGGGCATAAAAGGCCTCCCAGTCAGTCTTACCAGAATATTTGCGTTTTCATCTGCGGCTGGACACATAGGGGCCGCCATTTCTGTTCCGTCGCTTCCCCTCCTTCCTGGTGAGTATTTGGCGCCACGCCGTCCCCGCCAACCCCGCTGAATCCGGCGTCAGCAGCTAGCTTCCTGGCCGTCTGCCTCAGGCGAGCTACGTGCTCCGTATCCCAGAGGCGTCTATCCTACGTCCCGGATAATCAGCGTTATCACCGTACTCCACCTCCTCCTTGACTTTTGGTGGCGCCTGCGTTGTCCGCTTCAGCCATGCTGCTCCGGTGATAGCAGGGTTAGCTGAAAGCTGCTAGATAGCTCACGAAAGCCGAGCACAATCCGCCGGTGTTTACTTCTGACACCAGTGTAGCGTCTTCCCAGGCGTAATGGCGATCCAGAGGCGGTCACTTGGTTAGTCCTTTCTTTAATAAATAAAAAGCGGTTGCTGTTGGCGCAAACCCCGCCGAACAGACAGAACTTAAAAAACAATCTCACAGCGAGGGGCGACATGACCGAACTTCTCTCCTGTCCCACCCTCCTCGTTACAACCCCAGCGCTCCGCCCCCTCCTCGGCTCCACCCCCATCCTCCGGAACCTCCTTTACCTTCCACTCTATTACATGAGAAATAACAGGGACAACAGAATAAATAACTGAGGGATGCAAATCACAGAACACAAACTGCAAAACAGAACTCTACAATAAAGAACAGAACGCTACAATATATATATATATTGTGGACTGTGCCTAGCAGTTTATCCTGGCCAAGTCCCCCAAGCTGCCAGATGGAGCCCTCCCTGCAGTATGGCGGGGCCCCGAAGACCAGCAGGGCATTATGGACGTTGTAGTTTTATCCTCAGCCCTCGGGATACCACAGGGGCCACAGAGGAGCTGCAGGGAGGGCGAGACTTCTTTTGCCCTATGCCCCGAAGTACTTCCAAGCCACATGAGCAGAAGGGATGATGTACTCGGGGTGAAAAAAGGACTTTATCTGACCGGAAGTGATAGGGAATTATGGACTGAAGGATGAGAAACACTTCTGGGGTCAGGAACTATAAAAGGATTGTGGGAGCTCCCAGATGGCGAGCTGAGCTGGGTGGTAGGAGGGCAGCAGCGTCCTGGGAGTCGAGATTGGTTATTGTTATTGTATTATGTTATTTATGAGTAGTGTAGAGTGGAGGGTGCTTAGTGCGCATTATTATAATGAAAAGAATAATTGTAGCACTTTTACCTGGTGTTTGGCATGGTACCTGAGGGTTCAAGGGAGCGCTAGTGCCCCCTACTGCGACAATATGTTATATGTTTAAAGAGGCTAAATTGTTTTGAACTTTAAATCTCATTCTGAGTATATTCACATATTCATATATATTCATTTATATGCATTTTACATATTTCTAGTTAATATTATATACTCTGAATATATTTTTGTGGCAGGTTGCTGGCTGCTCAGCCTGGCGGGATGCCCAAAGAAGAGAAGGTCGGGGGATGGCAGCTACTGTGGGACAATGCCTCCCCCAAGACGCCAGATGGCGAGTTCCCTGCAGCACAGCGGGGCCTCAGATTCCTGAGGGCATCTGGGATCTGTAGTTACGCATCGCAGCCCTGCTGGTACCATGGGTGATGCCAGGAGACAATACAGGAAGATCTGGGGATTTGTATTTCCATATAGCCCTGACGTACTCCCAAATCACAAACAGGGTCAGAAGCTCCAAAGTACTTCCAGGCTGAAGAAACCTCAAGTCTGACCCAGAAGTGCTGGCAGAGTCATGAGGACGGAAGAGTGGAAGCAATTTCGGGTCAGGACTACTGAAGACCCAGGAAGTGAGCCGGAGTTGGGAGGTAGTAGGGCAGAGCTTGCTGGGAGTAGCGTTGTATTTTTATTATTTCTTTTTGGCTGTGTACGGTGACAGAGGTGCTTCAGAGCACTACTAAAGAAGAGAATAATTAAATACCTTCTTGGTGATTTTACCCTGTGTTCAGGTGTGTCTGTCTGTTGGGTTTAAGGGTGACAGGGACCCCAAGCGTCTTAATATACAGTATATACACACACATATATATATAGTCATAGAAGAAAGAAAGAAGAAAAAGGAGCCACCCGTATATTGTTTCCTCACTGCAAAAGAGTTAAATGTTGTGTACCGCTGAATACAGATTTGAGTCCAGGACAGAACTGTCTTGATGAAGCAAAGATGGTGGTTTTAAAGGAGAGGACAGGAAGTGATGTCATTAGGACTGGAACCGGAAGACATGTCATCAGGGCCGGAAATGGAAGTGGTAGCCTCAGAACCAGGCAGAATTTCCCGTAATCTGTCTGTGAGTGGAGAGAGAAAGGGTCAGTACACTCTGCCACCCCCTGCTGTGGTGTGGAATTACCCTCATTCAGGCCCCTTTAACTTCCTCCTATGCACACGTGTATGACAATATACAGGGTTATTCATAAGGATGAACCGATTCCATTACTAATATTTTATTAAGTAAAAGAAATACAAACTCCAGCCAAGTCACAAGTATTCTACTCACAAGCAAGTTTTATTTCCTGTCTTCAAGTGTTCAATTGGGCCCCCCTCCCGGGATGGGCACATCAAAGGGTTTAATTAT
>NW_024377968.1:0-21671 GCF_016835505.1 Polypterus senegalus
GTTAGAAGTTATCAAAATAATCCCACTCTCAGAATCAAGCAGCTTCAGCCAGATGAGATAGTTGGAATAAAGACAGCAATAGTATTTACAATTCTCAGTGTTTAGCATGCAGGAAAGAAGCAAAGCAAGAAAGAAAGAAAACTTTTCCCCAAATGAATCATTTGGACAACTGTCAACCATTCACTTAATAGTAATATACATAAGGACAGAAAATTTAAGTCAGCAATTTTATATTAAAACAAAACAAATCTTGTGATTTCTATCTGTTTACTTCCATCTGTTCTAATGTTTCTTCCAAAATGGTGGCATTAAAAAACTCTGAACAGCATAATGAAAACATGACAGGCAGGTTTCTAATTTTGGGAATGTCCCTCATATTTGTGAATACCATGGCAATATACATTGGTAGAGACAACTGATTGCTTTGGACTTCTAGGTAAGATGATCTATGATGAATCACCTTGTCAGTGTCACTTGTAAGGCCTTACTCCGCCTCTGGATCCTACCTGGCAATGGTTTCCAAGGGGACATATTTTACAGGTACTTCTTGATCTTACCTGGCAACTATTTTCAAGTAAACGCTAAAAGAAAGGCATATAGTGTGCATTTTATTTGCTTTTACTGTGTTATATGTCTCAAAGGTTATTAGTTGCCTAAACTAATTTTTATCATTGGCTTTTATTGAGGGAAAAGACAAGCAAGACGTCAGTTGACCTTGTGTAAAATTTCAAACAAAACCATAACAATAAACAACTTTTTAAATTCCAATCAATGTGGCCAATTTCATCTTTTACAGACTATGCACTACTACATAACTAAAAAACAACAACATTTATTTATATAGTACATTTTCAAAGTATGCAGATATATCAAGATTTAACCTTCATTTAAAGTATCCCTTTGGATTAAGGTGACATAACTGAAGCTGAACTGAAAAATTACAATAATTTATTCAAATGTGAAGGATATGCCATTTCTATCTGTGGAAAAAATAAATCGGCTTTAGCTCAATAGCAAGAGTTGCACCATTTAGGTGAAAACTACCTCTATCAATCTCTGACATCAACTGGGAGAAAGCTTTCACCACTACTCCATGCAGAATTCTTCTGATGTGCAATGTCTGAGGGGTGTCTTGTGTCCGCAGTAGGGTTGTGCAATGTCCTAAAAAGTTCATTGTTAAATCATCATTTCAAAACATTAGATAACATTGCCTGGGATGGAAGGAGGGATGATAGCAGGTTATGAATGATTAGGTGCTCTACCAATGTACATGGTAGAGTGTAGTGGTGTAGGAGTTAGTTTTGTTGTCTCACAGATTGCTGCAACTCAGAACATGTAGCAGTTTTTGGTAATGTTATTTTGATGATTCTAAGGTGATCAATTTCAAGTTCATTTAAACTTTCTAAAAAACATGACGCCATATTTGGACAAAACTCTAAAATTACTTCTGCCTCATTATGAATTAGATTTGAATAAATGTCTTCCAACAGAAAACTAAAAATAACTACTTTTATTCACTGAAAAACTATGTCCTCTGTTGCTCTACTTCTATCTTTTGAACAAAAAATGCAAATCTGCATGTTTTACAGGAAAAAAGCATTGTGGCTTGGCTACAGAGCATATTTGCCCTTTCTTATCAGACATGCAAACAATATGCCACAAAAATCATGTAATGCTGAGTGTTGATTGGTATTCTGAGCTTGCAATGTACGATATGCATGCAGAAGGATAACAGAATTAGCTTTTTATTTTAAATGTAATGAACTGCTTTAATATATAGTAAAATTCATTTATTACCGATTTATTATCTTGTGCATGCAGTACAATTATATTCCTGTTTGAATGCAAGCAGGGCTTGAAGTGTAACCAAATTATTTGCAGTACTCTGCTTAGTCAGCATTGTGATCCTCCTCACAATTTGCTCTCCTTGAAGCTTAGAGCACAGCTGGTACCAGTCCACTTCAGGCACTACCTACAAACTAAATAAGTACCACCATGCCACCATTTTTCTTGTCTGGCAGCCAAATCTCACAGCATAGATTATGTAAAATATAACACCACAAGGTTAGGTTCCAGCTGCCCCACATCCAGCCCAGGATAAGTGGGTAGGAAAATGGATGGTGAATGAAAAACACAGTAATGCTGCTAACAAGTTGCATTATCCCAGGGATGTCACTCATCATACAAGCTGATATTTCATCATACAAGCGGCTTCAGAGGATCTTTTAAAAGGAGCAAACCAGACAAAGTATCAAAATAATTCAAATGTGTGAGTGAACATTTTAAGGATAACGTGCAACCTAAAACAGTAATGTAAAGGACGAGAAACTATGGGCGCTCTTTGTACAAGTACAAATATACCTGCACTCTTTCCATTCAAACTTAAGTGTATGATGCACTGATGAGTCTGCCTTTTCTCAGCTATAGCGCACTCCTGCAAAATTAGCTAAACACAGGAATCTCACTTACCTCCTGTTGCAATTATGAATGCCTGATAGCTTTCTAGTGATAAAAAAAGGTGGTGGTTGTGGTTTGCTGCTTTGACAAAATTTTTGGAGACAATCAATGATGTTCATTTACACTGACAATTTGTCCAATCAATTGGCAATAGACAATATTACAGACCATTAGCTCAGTCCTATTGCACAGTGCATTTCAATTCCCCCTACAGCATTTTGATGGGATTCATATTGAGCTTTTGTCTTGGCCTTTCCAGAACCCTCCATTTCTTTGTTTTCAGCCATTCCTTTTACCAATATGTCATTTTCATGTTGCAAGGACTATTTTTGTTTGAGCTTCCATCTTCTTTGATAGATTGTCTCACATTATCATCAAGCAACCTCTGGTACAATGAAGAATTTATAGTGGATTTTATGATCGTAAGCTCTCCAGGCAATTATGCAGCAAAGCAACCCAAAACCATAAAAATTTCACAACCATGCTTTACAGTTGGTATCCAGTTCTTCCAGTCAAATGCTGTCTCTGATTTTTGCCAAACAGGTTTTTTGGTTCTGTGGCCAAATAGCTCTCTCTTAGCCTCGGCTGTCAAGAGCACACTGGTTCAGAAGTCCTGGTCTTTGCCTAGGTGTTAATGGGTAAACTTCAGACTTGCCCTGATGTTCTTTCTGGGCAGCAAGAGAGTTCCGGCTCTCATAGCTTCCTATGTAGATGTAATTTGTGCACTCTCTTTCTAATTAAACTCAGTGATAACATTCTTGGCCTGGACAAGTTGCTGGTTTGAAATTTTCTCCATTTGGATTGGTCTTGTCTGTTATGGGAGACTAGCCAACCCGCGGCGTACCATACGCCGCATAATCAGGCCGGTTTTTTCATGATTTTTAAGCAGAGGGAGAAAATTAACATTTGAAAAAATCAGTAATGTAATAAATCAGCAAGAAAAGCAACATTGTAACAATGCACGGAACGAACCAACACACAATCGTCTGAAGTGACTGAAAACTGGCGCACCGTCCTCGCGCCTTCTCCTGCCAGACGGAGGGATGGGGGTGCATGGTGCGGAGTGTGGAACGGGAGGAAAGGAGAATGACGTTGATTCAGCTCCGTCCGTCATGCTAGTCTGCTGATTTCTTGTTAAGTATGCATTGCCCGCTCATGTGTCCACATCCAACTTCGTCACTTGAGTCGTCGTCTTTACACAGTACAGATGTACCTGTGACTGGCGTGACTTTTCATTGCTCTGTGAGGTTTTGGCTGCTATTCTATATACTGTATATTCCACCAAGACACCCGACCACGGTAGTAACGAGGTAGGAGGGG
Organism: Polypterus senegalus; assembly: GCF_016835505.1. Taxonomy (NCBI): domain Eukaryota; kingdom Metazoa; phylum Chordata; class Cladistia; order Polypteriformes; family Polypteridae; genus Polypterus; species Polypterus senegalus. The sequence goes on from NW_024377968.1 coordinate 3,778, forward strand.
GGTGTGTACAAAGGGTTGGGACGCAACCAGTGGGAGCGTAAGAGTAATGGGGTTCATCGGCTTACCCACACCGGGTAGACACACGGTCTACCCATGCACAAGTTTCTAGCCGCATGTAGATGGAAATGGAGCATTTCTGCGGGAATGGAGTGAAGAAACTGTGCGGGCCCTGCAGTATCGTACTTTGCCTTCAGTGTGCCATTACACTGCTGCTCAATCAGCTCCATCTGAATCTGCACAAGTGCAGTTTCCACATCGACGGCAAATTGGTTGCGAAACAACTCAAAATTCTTTTTTTGTTCTTCAAAGTCACCAAAGCGCCGGCGCTCAGTTTTGGGAACACCGTTGTGCCGACTTGGTTCAACATTACTTGGCAACAGGGAAAGTGGGGCAAGCTGCACTGGTACATTTGTGTCTCCCATAAAGTAGCATCACTTGAAGTCACTTTGTGATTTTGCACGGGTAAAAAACGTCTGCTGAAGTGTCAGATTCTTCTTTAACTCTTCTGTTTTCTGTATCTTCTGCTTTGCATTCAGGTCTTTCAGGTTATCCTGATGTTTTGTCTCATAGATTAAATTCTGTAATTACAGCCATATTAGCTCCACAAATGAGACACACGGGTTTACCGGCAATGTCAGTAAACATATACTCAGCCTCCCATCGGTTTTTAAAGGCTCTATTTTCAGAATCAACTTTTCTCTTCGGCATCGTGAGGGCTAGCTTCGCAATAACTTGCAGCATCATAAGCTAGACTTGATTAAAGCGGTAAGTGTTCAAAAAGGCAGCTGAAGCTCTGCATTATGAGATCTGTAGTTTATTGTGTTACCAGCGCTTCATATCACCGGATATAATTACATGCCGGGCCTGGACGTGGCACACGGGCAGTGAGTTTGACACATATGATCTAAGAAGACGCATGTTTGTTGCTGAAGCGAATTGCTGTATGTAGTGTGTAAAACAGTTTGCTATGGTGCACGCAGGCGTGCATCGTAACCGAAAACTTTTTTTTAAAGACTGCCTACTTCATTGTGTTTTAACCTCAGTTGTAAAGGAATGTTTTAAGGACCCCATGGGATACCGCTCGGTTTTGGCTGCTTTTCTATATATAATCCACCAAGATACCCGACCACGGTAGGAGGAGGGTGTGCACAAAGTGTAGGGACGTAATGAGTGGGAGCGTATGAGTCACATTTAGTGGGAATTCCACGGCTTGCAGCCGAATGGGGTTCAACGGCTTACCACGCCTCTCTGCGCTGGATAGACACACGGTCAATGTCATGCATAATTATTTATTGAATGCTAAACACTCCTGGAAAGACACGGATGTCTAAAACAGGTTGGTGTGAGAATACAACAGTAAGTGAATAAAAAGATGGAACTCTGGAGAGAGCAAAATACAACACAATAGTGAACCCGGAGCATAACAAACGGCGCGTGGCTCAGACGTGCATGCGGACTCTTACCACAGACGAAAGGAACTAACTGGGTGGTCGGTGAGTTTTTGCGTCCTGGCAAATGGGCAGGCAGTGTGAATGCCTAGAGAGCGAGGGTAGACACCGTCCGGTGAAAAAGAAGCGTTGGTGGGCAGGAAAACGTCTTCCGTGTTCCTGCAGGAGCATCTAAGAAGACGCATGTTTGTTGCGGAATCGAATAGCTGCATGTAGCGTGTAAAACAGTTTGCTATGGTGCACGCGGTCATGCGTCGTAACCAAAAGTTGGTTTTTAAAGACTGCTTACTTCATTGTGCTTCAACCTCAGTTGTAAAGGATTGTTTTAAGGATCCCATGGGATACCCCTCGCAAAACCGTTTCACACGCTGCATATGGCGATTCACCTCCGCTAGAAACATGCCTCTATGAACAGTCAACGTAGCTCAGAGGTGCATGACATTAACCTAACCTGCACTGCATGTGGCCTCTACGACAGACGAATATAAATGATGCCATTTTTTCTGTGTCGTTGCGTCCGAGTTAGTGGGCGTGGCCATGCAAGTTTTCGTAGTATCCAATGGTCTTGGAGTTGGTGGGCGTGGCTCTTTCCTACGTGCGCCATAGGTGTCTCACTTGTCAGCAGCTTAGTGAATCCATGCCTCTTCCGGCATGCTTTCCATGGTTGTCTTGCCTTAGTGAATTATATATATAGATGGACGTCTGAAGTAGAATTCCATTAGCAGCTGCGTTATTTAACTCTTATCTATACAAATAAAAGGCAAAGCCCACTGACTGACTGACTCATCACTAATTGTCCAACTTCCCGTGTAGGTAAAAGGCGGAAATTTGGCAGGCTCATTCCTTACAGCTTACTTACAAAAGTTAGGTGGGATTAATTTCGAAATTCTACGCATAACGGTTATAACTGGAGCCTACTTACATACATATATACGGCCATAGCCTGCAGCTTGGTGGTCGTGTGAGGCGGAGTTGTGTCCCGCATCATCACACCTCCCTAGTAATTGAGTGCATGCCCATATAAGGCCATCCGTCAGCAGCAATCCAATAGACACGCTGCCGCTAAATATTCAGCGGGTGAAGGACTGTGCTTATGCAAACGAAGATGAGATGGTCAGGGATAGACTAGTGTTTGGCACAAACTCAGCGAAAGTGCGAGAGAAACTTTTAAGTGCCGGGTCTTAGCTAACATTAAATAAAGCCGTGGACATCGCAAGATCGCACGAGATAGCACAAGCACACCTGAGAACCTTCGATGCATGTACTCTGAGCAGCTCACGTGAACTGACTGTGAACGCAGTTAGCAGAGAACAAGCAAAAGCTCCAAGGAGCACTGAACAAAAAATGCATTACACAATTGAGAAGGCAACAAAAGAATATGAAGTGAGTGACGTATACAAGCATATTCATAAGTGCAACAACTGGGGAAACAAAGCACACCGTGAAAAAATTAATGTCCAGCTAAAGGAAGACAGTGTAAAAATGTGGTAAATTGAACCAATTCGCTATAGTTTTCAGGACTGGGAAAAGTATGCAGTGCATGCAGTGTGTGATTTCTCAGATAAAGAGGAAGACGGGCTGTTTATTGATGCAGTAAGAGAGGAACAACCCTATGAAGCTGAACAAGCATTTGAGGACATATCAATAGGAAAGCACGGTGTAAAGCTTAAGTTTAAATTAAGTTCATAGACACGCTGCCGCTGGCATTTGTCATGCCTAAAGGCGAATAACGATATTCATGTAGATACAAGTTTAATGAGAAGACGCAGGGTATATACGAGACTTTTGGTCACTTTGTAACGGAGTTAAAATTGCTGTAACGGAGTTAAAATTGCTGGTGAAGGACTATGCTTATGCAAACGAATAGGAAAGCAAGGTGTAAAACTTTAAATTAAGTTCAAACTGCCACTGGTGTTTGTCATGCCGAGAGACTGTATTTGTGGCGGGAAGAAGAGTTAAGGCAGGTGGGGGAGTTCCGTCATCATCTCCCCTCCCATTCATGTCATTTCATTCACTTCATTTCGTTCCGAGCTGAGCCCCGCCTTGCTTCGCAGCTGACGCGATCTTGCCGTTCTTTTTCCTCAGTGTTTAGTCTACTGATTTATATACAGTAAAGTTGAGATTCGAGAGACTGTGTTTGTGTGTTTGTGGAGGGATTGAGAGTTAAGGCGGGTGGGGAGTCACGTCATCATCTCCCTCCCATTCACCTCATTTCATTCACTTCATTTCGCTCTGAGCTGAGCTCCACGGAGCTCCACAGCTAACATGGTCTTGCGGAAACAACTTCGTGACACTGCCGCCAAATACTCACAGAAAAATCCACAAGTTAATAGACACACTGTCGCTAGAATTTCTCGACACTCTGAATCCTCCAGGCACTCCTGAGCATAATCTAATTTTGTAGGTTGGGACACCAATAATGTTACTGAAAAACCTACAGCCACCGAAACTTTGTAATGGCACGAGACTTCAGGTCACGTGTCTGCAAAAGAACCTAATTGAGCCAACTATTTTTACTGGCAGTTGCTCAGGGGAAAGAGTTTTTATTCCTCGCATCCCCGTTATACCCTCTGATCTCCCATTTCAATTCAAATGCCTCCAATTTCCAGTAAGGCTCTGCTTCGCGATAACAATTAATAAGTCTCAGGGACAGACCCTACAAAAGGTTGCCATTGATTTGAGGCAAGATTGCTTTTCACATGGCCAACTATATGTTGCATGCTCAAGAGTAAACTCGCACAGCATGGTCATATCACAACCGGAGTGCTGAACTGACAACATGGTATACAAAGAGATCCTTAACAAATAATTATTGGTATATTTTCCCTCAGTTTAAAAAGGTTTACTTTTCTTCTTAATAAAAATTTAAAAGCAGTACTTTGCCACTGCGAAACACGGGTATTTTGCTAGTATATATATATAAAATCCTATACCCAGATTTGTCCAATCCTGAGGTACCCTGTATGTACTCAACCCAAGGGGGTTTAATTACAGTATATGCAAGCATATACAGTATAAACATGAGCGGAAGTAGAGGGGTTCAGAAAAAAACGAGAAAAAAAAGCTAAAGCTTCATTCAAACCTATTCAGGCATCAAGTCCAGGCTCAAGGTACAGCCTTTCAGAGACTGACCTGGAACAGATAAACGAAAGCACAGATTTCCTGGGACCTGACACTACTGCATCGCCTCCAGCCGAGAGTGAAAGTGGGAGCATATGTACAAGTGAGTCAAGTCACAATAGCTTGTCCAGTTGAGAAGATTCATTGAAACTGAAAATTTCTTTCCACGCTGTCAACTACTCCTCCTGAGCCGGAACATCAACTTTAACTGGGCTTATCACTTCACCCACAGAGCATGGAAGACCAAAATGATCTGTCCAAACTGAAGGTAATGATTGCCACAATGGCCACTCGCATGGGACATAAAGGAGCTCAAGAATGATTTAAAGAAAGATATAAAGAAAGAAATAAATAAAATAAGGAAGGAAATAAAGGACATACACAAGACAAATGAGAAGCTGCTTCAGTATATTAAAGATCAGGAAAAACTTCTAAAAATCGCTTTGAGGAAATCTTTAAAGGAATGCTAGAAAAATTTGAGAAACAAATATGGGAAAACACGTCTAAGTTTGAGAATAAAACTTGGCATCTACCGCTGAGCAAAGCAACAGCTGCAAATTCCAAATGCAAAGTACTCAGAGACAGACTTGGTGCACTGGAAGATGGATGCAGAAGGAATAATATTAGAATAGAAGGTCTCCCTAAGAATCATGGAGGTCCAAACCCAGTGAAATTCATAGCTGAACTATTCTCTAAAATAATTGGAGAAGATTTCAAATCAGACACAGAGCTAGCAGCAGCTTACCACATATGGGGATCAAATTAAAAAAAATAAAAAATTACAATCTAAATTACATATGATTTTGCTTCTCAGACAGAAGCAAGAGATTATACTTAAAAATAACCACATTCAGTATTTTCCCTGATTTCTCACCCTAATAGGTGCTAAATGTGCAGCATTTTACAATATTAAACAGCACTTAAGAAAAGCAGAGAACAGATACTGCCTCTTGTATCCTGGTACCGTAAAATATATCCTTTCTAAATTATACAAGTTAGAAATAAAGTAAATGTTAAAAGAACAAACATTCAAATTTCTTTACTCTTATGTAATTTTATATAAAAAATAAACTTAAATTTTAAATATCCCAAAAGATTTTGCTCTCCATAAAAATATATACTATCAAAATTATACAAATTCAAATATGAACATGCTGCATATCAAAACCTGGAAATATAAATAAAATGTGTTCTTTTCAGCAATAACAAATCAAATCATTCAGTTCTCTTTGCTCGTATGTCATTTTATCAGAGCTGGACGCCTGGCATCTTTTTTTGGCAACAAGTTCGTTTATGTTTGGTGTGAGGTTCTGTGTTGTGGAGATTGTCAGGATGGACTGCAGGAGCTCATCAGTGAGGCGACTCCTGTGTGCTGTTTTGTTAGTCTTTATCACTGAGAAGAGCTTCTCACACAGATATGTGCTACCAAACATGCACAAGGTTCGAGCCGCATGTAGACGGAGCTGGAGAATTTCTGGGAATGGAGTGAATAAACTGTGCGGGCCTTGCAGTATCGTACTTTGCCTTCAGTGTGCCATTACACAGCAGCTCAATCACCTCCATCTGAATCTGCACAGGTGCAGTTTCCACATCGACGGCAAATGGGTTGCGAAACAACTCAAAATTCTTATTTTGTTCTTCAAAGTCACCAAAGCGGCGTGCGAACTCAGTGCGCAGTGCGCTCAGTTTATCAGCAAAGTGCGTATTAAGGAACACCATTGTGCCGACTTGGTTCAACATTACTTGGCAACAGGGAAAGTGGGGCAAGTTGCACTGGTGCATTTGTGTCTCCCATAAAAGCAGCTTCACTTGAAATCACTTTGTGATTGCGCGCGGTAAAACGTCTGCTGAAGTGTCAGATTCTTCTTTAACTCTTCTGCGTTCTGTATCTTCTGCATTGCATTCAGGTCTTTCAGGTTATCATGATGTTTTGTCTCATAGTGCCGTCTTAGATTAAATTCTGTAATTACAGCCATATTAGCTCCACAAATGAGACACACAGGTTTACCGGCAATGTCAGTAAACATATACTCAGCCTCCCATCGGTTTTTAAAGGCTCTATTTTCAGAATCATCTTTTCTCTTCGGCATCGTGTGGGCTAGCTTCGCAATAACTTGCAGCATCATAAGCTAGACTTGATTAACGCGGTAAGTGTTCGGCAAGGCTGCTAAAGCGCTGCATTATGGGATCTGTGGTTTATTGTGTTACCAGCGCTTCATATCCCCGGGCCATTAATAACAATAATACATTATATAAAATGATCTCGCAGGCCGGATATGATTACACGCCAGGCTGGATGTGGCCCAGCCCTTGAGTTTGACACATATGGACTAAATAGAACTTGAAAAGATATATTTTTTCGAATGTGATTGCGCAATTCAGATTGAGTTGACGCGCACTACAGTACATCGAGCCCGCGTGCTATTGTGGTTTTGTCTGCGTGCCTCAATAAATCACCCTCCCCTCACTCTTACTTTTTTACCGTTCATCTAATGAATACACCGAGTATGGCTTTACCAGAACAATCATTGATGGCGAATAAAGTATCCTTTATTCGAGTATGTAGATCGGGGTATATATATATATATTATTATATATATATATACCCGCGTATTGCAGCGGAGAAGTAGTGTGTTAAAGAAGTTATGAAAAAGAAAAGGGAACATTTTAAAAATAACGTAACATGATTGTCAATATACAGTAATTGTTTTGTGAGTGTTATTGAGTGTTGCTGTCATCAAGGATTTGATTATCATTATTTCTTTCAATCAGGTTCGTATTTGTAGGATGTGTTGTGTTCAAGTTACATTCCGTGTTTGTCAATTGTTGTAAAGATAACAGGTTTCATTCATCGATTTGTTTCTTACTGCATCAATAAACAGCTCGCTTCTTCTTTATCTGAGACCTGACACACTGCATGCACGGGTTTTTTTTTTTTACACTGTCTTCCTTTAGCGGGACATTGACTTTTTCCACTGTGTGCTTTGTTTCCGCAGTAGCTGCACTTATGAATATGCTTATATGTATCAGACGCTTCATATTTTTTTGCTTCCTTTTCAATTGTGTAATTCGGTTTTTGTTCAGCGCTCTTTGGAACTGTTGCGTTTTGTCTGTGCACTGCATCAGTTCACGTGAGCCACTCGGTGTACATGCATCGAAGTTTCCCAGCTGTGCTGCTGCCATGTCGTGCTATGTCCACGGCTGTATTTAATGTTAGCTAAGTCCCGGCACTTAAAACTTTCTCTCGCAGTTTCGCTAAATTTGTACCAAACACCACCCTGACCATCTCATCTTCCTCTGCATAAGCACAGTTCTTCACCCATGAATATTTAGCGGCAGTGTTTCTATTGGATTGCCGCTGACGGACAGCCTTATATGGGCAGGCACTAAATTACAAACGCCAGCCTGTCTATGAAGTTAATTTAAACTTTAGGTTTACACCATGCTTTGTTTCCGAAGTAGCAGCACTCATGAATATGGTTGTATATGTCACTTGCTCACTTTTTATTGTTTCGCTGCCTTCTCAATTATATAATGCATGTTTTCTTCAGCGCTTTTTGGAGCTCTTCCTGGTTTTCTACGTACTGCGTGATTTCGTGGGAGGCGGGATGATGTCACACGAAACTCCTCCCCCCACGGCTTTCGAGCTCAACTCCATTACAGTAAATGGAGAAAAACAGCTTCCAGTTATGACCATTACTCGTAAAATTTCGAAATGAAACCTGCCCATCTTTTGTAAGGAAGCTATAAGGAATGAACCTGCCAAATTTCAGCCTTCCAACCACACAGGAAGTTGGAGAATTAGTGATGAGTCAGTGAGTGAGTGAGGGCTTTGCCTTTTATTAGTATAGATATATATGTATGTATATGATATATCTATATATATATATATATATATATATATATATATATATATATATATATATATATATATATATATATATATATATATATATTGTCACGCTTGGGTCACAGATTTGCACAGAGACACAGAAGGTCGTAGAAAAAGAAGGATTTTTATTCAGACACCGCAAACACATGAGCTTAAACGTGCTCCATGACAAGTCAGATATAACAGTTCCGCTAGGAGCAGAGAGAGATAAAAGCAAACAATCAATTCCCAAACTGACAGGCGCGTAAGGCTTATAAGTCGGCGGAGTACCGCGAGGCTTGTATTACGCGTTATAGTGCAAGGATAAGGAGCAATGTGTAGTCAGTGTTTCAGGGTTTGTGGTTTTCCCAGGGCGTCTCTCTCTATTTGGGGTGCGATCAGCCCTCCAGCTCACACCCTCCCCCTCAGCTTTATTCACATTCCTGTGAATCAAGCGACTCTCTGTACTAGGTTCATTTAGTCGTGATAATACATCTGCGTTGGCGTGTTCAGAACCTGGTCGGTGCTTTACTGTGAAACTGTAAGGTTGTAAACCCAGAAACCATCTCATTAGACGAGAGTTTGTATCTTTCTGTCGGTACAACCACTGGAGTGGAGCATGATCAGTTACCAAAGTGAAGTTTCGTCCCCACAAGTAATAGCGAAGCGCTTCCACAGCCCACTTAATTGCCAAGCATTCTTTCTCAATTGTAGAATAATTGCGTTCCCTAGGAAGTAATTTCCTACTCAAATATGTGATTGGATGTTCTTCTCCATCAAAAATTTGTGACAGGACTGCCACACCAAATGCACTTGCGTCTGTTTGCAAGATAAAATCTTTTGTGAAATCCGGGTTCCTTAGAACCGGGTAAGAAGACAATGCTTTTTTTAAATCGTTGAAAGAACGTTAGCAATTTTCTGTCCACAGGACAGGTCGGTTTTTCTGCCTCTAGTAAGTTCTGTAAGAGGAGCAGCTCTATGTGCAAAATTTGGAATGAATTTTCTGTAGTAACCAGCGAGTCCCAGAAAGCGTACTTGTTTCTGTGTCTCAGGTCTCGGGTAAACAAGCATTTCTTCTATTTTCCTTAATTGTGGCCTAAGTAAACCCTTGCCCATAGAATAGCCTAAGTAATGAGTCTCGGACATGCCTAGTTTACATTTCTTAGGGTTAGCAGTAAGGCCAGCCTGTCTCAAGCTTTCAAGAACGGCTTGAAGCCGCTCTAAGTGTGTTTTCCAATCATTGCTAAAAATCACGACATCGTCAAGGTATGCCCCAGCATATTCAGAGTGAGGACGTAGGATCTGATCCATCATACGCTGAAAAGTTAGAGGTGCCCGTGAAGACCAAGCGGAGTCTTGTAAATTCATAGAGTCCGTCAGGAGTCGCAAATGCCGTTTTCTCACAACTGCTAGCCTCTAAAGGCACCTGCCAATAGCCTTTCGTGAGATCTAGCGTGGAGATATAGCTCGCCTGACCCAGTTTTTCCAACAGTTCATCGACACGGGGCATGGGATAAGCATCAATTTAGAGACCTTATTCAAGCGTCTGAAATCGATACAGAACCGAACCGAACCGTCTTGCTTTGGGACTAATACGACTGGGCTGCACCAGTCACTTTTACTTTCACGAATTACACCCAGTGTCAGCATCTTTTTACCTCTTCAAGACAATATTTGCGCGCTTCCGGTATCCGAACGGCCGCATCTGTACGAACATCAGGTGCAGTGGTAATTTTATGTTTTGTAATGTTAGTCTTGCCTGGTAAATCTGAAAAGACATCAGTGTTCCGTTCTATCAAAGATAACAGTTCTGTCTTTTGCGTGTCAGTAAGATCGTTACCAATGGTAACATCGGACTGAGAAACAGCAGCCAAGGAAGTGTTAACCTCTTGTCGGTCGTGCCATTCCTTCAAGAGGTTAATGTGTAAAATCTGGAATGGTTTGCGCCCGCCGGTATTCTAACCTTGTAATTTACGGACTCATACGCTCCTCAATAATGGCGGGCCCTGCCATTTAGCTAAGAATTTGTGTGGATCCGAGGGAACCAGTACCAAAACACGATCGCCAGGTTTGAACTCACGGAGCTTGCTGCCTATCGTAAAGACGCTTCTGAGTTTCCTGTTCTCGTTGTTGGTGTTCCACAGCAATAGAGGAAAGCATAGAAATTCTGTCTTGCAACGAAATTAGTCGATCTGCAAAGCTTGGACCCTTAGCTGCTCTCTCGTTTCCTATCCATTCCTCACGCACCACATCCAGGATGCCTCGCGCCGCCTGCGAATAACAACTCGAAGGGACTCAAGCCAGTGGGCGCCTGTGGTGATTCTCGCACGCGTACAAAACAAAGGTAGGACAGTGTTCCAAGTTGTGGGATCATTATGAGCAACTCGCCTGATCATCTGTTTCAATGTTTTGTTAAATCGCTCGGTTAAACCATTCGTTTGAGGATGGTAAACAGTAGTACTCAATTTCTTAATAGCAAAGCTGTCACACAATTGTTTCATCACGAGAAGTGAAAGGTGTGCCCTGATCAGTTAAGATTTCTCTAGGGATACCAATACGAGTAAAAGTTTCACATAGTGCTTTGGCTACAGCGAAGAGTTGGCCTTTTCAGCGATCATTTCTGGATATCGTGTCGCATAATCAACCAACACCAGCAAATATTGGTACCCATCCTTAGTCTTAGGTAATGGTCCCACAATATCTAATCCCACACGCTGAAAGGGAACTTCCAATATGGGCATAGGACAAAGGGGAGCCGAGGAGGCTTATAAGCAGAGACGATCTGGCAGTCTGGACATGAAGTACAAAATCGTTCAACATCTTTTCCCATATTAAGCCAATAAAATCGTTTTGATAACCGGTCTCTAGTTTTGTCGGCACCGAGGTGCCCCCCCAAGATGTGTGAATGTGCCAGATGCAAAACAGTTTCCCTATGTGCTTCAGGTACCACCAGTTGTTCAATAAATTCCCCCTCCAAATGATCTGAGATCACTCTGAAAAGGCAACCGTCCTTTTCTATAAAGTGTGGGGTTTTCACACCCGAATTACGCTCTTGGTAATAAGAGTCATTAGCAGGGCGAGCCTGTTTAAATGCATATTCTAATGAGCTATCAGTATGCTGCAAACGCACAAAATCTGATTGTTCGTTAACACTCGGTTTGTGTTCGGGCGTTTGCAATCTGGGAAGATGTAGAAGGAGCAGCCCATTCTGGAAGATTGTCGGGGGTGACCTCCTCCGTCTCGCTGGAGAGATCGGGTTCAATATCTAAGTTGGGCTCTAGATTTTCCCCGCCGCTACCAGTTCTTCGTCTTGGATTTCTTCTTCTTCTCCCCCCCCACCAAGTTCATTAGTGGACTGGACTACTGGTCCCTTACATTTATTAATCAGTTTCGGAAAAAGGGCATTTCTCCGTCCTATGAGTAATGGCCAAGGGCACGAGTCAAACGGCAGACCAAACCTTAAAGTGGGCCCCTATAAGTTAAAGGAAGAAGTAAAGTCTGATAATCTTTAACATCACCATGTACACAGCGTATTTTACAGTCTCACAGTCTCTAAGGCATTGTTCATTAAGACAGTCTCGTCTCACAATACAAAGGTCACTTCCCGAATCTAACAATGCTGAGATTTCTTTGTGTCCCAATTTCACCGGGATCAACAAGCCATCTTTTCCATCCGGACATGTAATAGTTGAGCAACAAATCTCGCCAGTCCAATCCCATTGAATGAGCTGGAGACAAGCGACAATCTCTTGCCAAATGGCCGAGCTGATCACATCGGAAACATCTACGGTCGGCTCCGTTTCGAAATATCCTCTGACGCCCACGTCGGCGTGCTCTGTAGCCTCCACGGTCTTGTCGACCGCTGTTGCCGCTGTCTCCCCAGAAACAGGCGTCCCATCTACGACTGGATTTCCCGGGGTCCTACCTGACCCCATTAGATTTTCAGGTCCTGCAGCTTGTCGATCGAAGCGACGAGAATGTCCTGGACGTTCGTTCACAGGTTGCGCAGCACGAAATCCACCGCTCTTTCTCCAAGTGGACTGTGAACCCTCTAATCGTCTGGACATAATCGTTAATGATTTAATATCATGGCGTAGAAATTCATCTCGAAGAACTTCAGGTATGCCGCCAGTAATATATTCACGACAACTGTTTCCATACGTCTCCTTCAAACCAACAGTGCACTTTATGTATCAAATCTTGAATTTGCACGGATTGGGTCATCCATGTTTAGTTTCCAGTCTTTAAGTGCAAATGTTTTAGACTTCTGAAATAAGTCTTCGGCGGCATCCATCTGTGCAACCACTCCTGGTACCACTTGTCACGCTTGGGTCACAGATTTGCACAGAGACACAGAAGGTCGTAGAAAAAAAAGAAGGATTTTTATTCAGACACCGCAAACACATGAGCTTAAACGTGCTCCATGACAAGTCAGATATAACAGTTCCGCTAGGAGCAGAGAGATAAAAGCAAACAATCAATTCCCAAACTGACAGGCGCTGCGCAAGGCTTATAAGTCGGCGGAGTACCGCAGGCTTGTATTACGCGTTATAGTGCAAGGATAAGGAGCAATGTGTAGTCAGTGTTTCAGGGTTTGTGGTTTTCCCAGGGGCGTCTGTCTCTATTTGGGGTGCGATCAGCCCTCCAGCTCACAATATATATCTATATATCTATATCTATATATATATCTATATCTATCTATCTATCTATATATATATCTATATCTATCTATCTATATATATATAGTGGGATGCAAAAGTTTGGGCAACCTTGTTAATAGTCATTATTTTCCTGTATAAATCGTTGGTTGTTATAAAAAATTTCAGTTAAATATATAATATAGTAGACACACACAGTGATATTTGAGAAGTGCAATGAAGTTTATTGGATTTACAGAAAGTGTGCAATAATTGTTCAAACCAAATCAGGCAGGTGCATAAATTTGGGCACCACAAAAAAAAAAAATTAAATCAATATTTAGTAGATCCGCTTTTGCAGAAATTACAGCCTCTAAACGCTTCCTGTAGGTTCCAATGAGAGTCTGGATTGTGGCTGAAGGGATTTTGGACCATTGCTCTTTACAAAACATCTCTAGTTCATTCAGGTTTGATGGCGTCTGAGCATGGACAGCTCTCTTTAACTCACACCACAGATTTTCAATTATATTCAGGTCTGGGGACTGAGATGGCCATTCCAGAACGTTGTACTTGTTCCTCTGCATGAATGCCTTAGTGGATTTTGAGCAGTGTTTCGGGTTGTTGTCTTGTTGAAAGATCCAGCCCCGGCGCAGCTTCAGCTTTGTCACTGATTCCTGGACATTGGTCTCCAGAATCTGCTGATACTGAGTGGAATCCATGCGTTCCTCAACTTTGACAAGATTCCCAGTCCCTGCACTGGCCACACAGCCCACAGCATGATGGAACCACCACCATATTTTACTGTAGGTAGCAGGTGTTTTTCTTGGAATGCTGTGTTCTTTTTCCTCCATGCATAACGCCCCTTGTTATGCCTAAATAACTCAATTTTAGTTTCATCAGTCCACAGCACCTTATTCCAAAATGAAGCTGGCTTGTCCAAATCTGCTTGAGCATACCTCAAGTGGCTCTGTTTGTGCTGTGGGCGGAGAAAAGGCTTCATCTGCATCACTTTCGCATACAGCATCTCCTTGTGTAAAGTGCGCCGAATGGTTGAACGATGCGCAGTGACTCCATCTGCTGCAAGATGATGTTGTAGGTCTTTGGTGCTGGTCTGTGCTGACTCTGACTGTTCTCACTATTCGTTGCTTCTGTCTATCTGAAATCTTTCTTGGTCTGCCACATCGAACCTTAACTTGAACTGAGCCTGTGGTCTTCCATTTCCTCAATATGTTCCTAACTGTGGAAACAGACAACTTAAATCTCTGGGACAGCTTTCTGTATCCTTCCCCGAAACCATGATGATGAACAATCTTACGGAATCCCTTTTCTAGACCGCGGCAAACTAATATTATTACCACAGGCAGAAATTTGGACGTTCACATAGAAAATATCATTTCTATACCACAGCTGTCGCGTAGCGCTTTCAAAAGGGATCTACTACGACAGATGATCCATATACATTTTAGCTGCTGTTAGTACTACTTATACTACTTACCTGTTGTGTTATACCGTCTTTAAAATGTAGTTTAGCCGAAACCACTCCAGTAGTGCTCAATGTATCTTTACTTCTCAAAACGTTAATGTTTTACTGTTTAATAACTTATAGATTACATTTTATTTTTTTTCCCTTCCACTCCTTCCCCTGAGCTATATCCCAAACAACTGCAAACATGGGATCCCTTTTCTAGACTGCGGCAAGCTAATATTATTACCACAGGCAGAATTTTGGACTTTCACATAGAAAATGTAATTTCTATACCACAGCCGTCGTGTAGCGCCTTTCAACAGGGATCTACTACCGACAGATGATCCATATACATTTTAGCTGCAGTTAGTACTACTTATACTACTTACCTGTTGTGTTATACCGTCTTTAAAATGTAGTTTAGCCGAAACCACTCCAGTAGTGCTCAATGTATCTTTACTTCTTGAAACGTTAATGTTTTACTGTTTAATAACTTATAGACTACATTTTATTTTTTTCCCTTCAATTTAGTGAGCGAAGCCAATCGGTAATCAGCTATATATATATATATATATGTCACAGCAACACTCATAACAGTGACAAAACAATTACATTGACAATAATGTTACGGTATTTTTAAAATGTTTCCTTTTCTTTTTCATAACTTCTTTAACACACTACTCTCCACTCTGAAGCCTTGGTATTTTGCTAGTGTATATATATATATATATATATATATATATATATATATATATATATATATATATATATATATATATATAAACTGCTCAAAAAATTAAAGGAACACTTTGAAAACACATCAGATCTCAATTTGAAAAAGAAATCCTCCTGGATATCTATACTGATATAGACTGGGTAATGTGTTAGGAACGAAAGGATGCCACATCGTTTGATGGAAATGAAAATGATCAACCTACAGAGCACTGAATTCAAAGACACCCCAAAAATCAGAGTGAAAAAATTATGTGGCAGGCTAGTCCATTTTGCCAAAATTTAATTGCAGCAACTCAAAATTGTACTCAGCACTTTGTATAGCCCTGTGTTCTTGTATACATGCCTGACAACATCGGTGCATGCTTCTAATGAGATGACAGATGGTGTTGTGGGGGATCTCCTCCCAGATCTGGACCAGGGCATCACTGAGCTCCTGGACAGTCTGAGGTGCAACCTGGTGGCATTGGATGGACCAAAACATAATGTCCCAGAGGTGTTCTATTGGATTTAGGTCAGGAAAGTGTGGTGGCCAGTCAATGGTATCAATTCCTTCATCCTCCAGGAACTGCCTGCATACTCTCACCACATGAGGCCAGGAATTGTCGTGCACCAGGAGCCACTGTACCAGCATAGGGTCTGACAATGGGTCCAAGGATTTCATCCTGATACCTAATGGCAGCCAAGGTGCCTTTGTCAAGCCTGTAGCAGTCTGTGTGACCCTACATGGATATGCCTCCCCAGACAATCATTAACCCACCACCAAACTGCTCATGCTGAATGATGTTACAGACAGCATAATGTTCTCCATGGCTTCTCCAGACCCTTTCACTTCTGTCACGTGCTCAGGGTGAACCTGCTCTCATCTGTAAAGCACAGGGCACCAGTGGTGCATCTGCCAATTCTGGTATTCTATGGCGAATGCCAATCGAGCTGCATGGTGCTGGGCAGTGAGCTCAGGGCCCATTAGAGGACATGGGGCCCTTGGGTCACCCTCATGAAGTCTTTCTGGTTGTTTGGTCAGAGACATTCACACCAGTGGCCTGCTGGAGGTCATTTTGTAGGGCTCTGGCAGTGCTCATCCTGTTCCTCCTTGCCCAAAGGAGCAGATACTGGTCCTGCTGATGGGTTATGGACCTTCTATGGCCTCTCCAGCTCTCCTAGAGTAACTGCTTGTCTCCTAGAATCTCCTCCATGCCCTTGAGACTGTGCAGGGAGACACAGCAAACCTTCTAGCAATGACACGTATTGATGTGCCATCCTGGAGAAGTTGGACTATCTGTGCAACCTCTGTAGGGTCCAGGTATCGCCTCATGCTACTAGTAGTGACACTGACTGTAGCCAAATGCAAAACTAGTGAAGAAACAGTCAGAAAAGATGAGGAGGGAAAAATGTCAGAGGCCTCCACCTGTTAAACCATTCCTGTTTTGGGGGTCATCTCATTGTTGCCCCCTAGTGCATCTGTTCTTAATTTCATTAACACCACAGCAGCTGAAACTGATTAACAACCCCTCTGCTACTTAACTGACCAGATTAATATCCCATAAGTTTCATTGACTTTATGCTATACTCTGATTAAAAAGTGTTCCTTTAATTCTTTTGAGCAGTGTATATATATATATATAAATCCCTCGCTATATCGCGCTTCGACTTTCGCGGCTTCACTCTATTGCGTATTTTAAATGTAAGCACATCTAAATATATATCCCGGATTTTTCGCTGGTTCGCCACTTTATGGACAATGGGTCTTTTAATTTAGGTTACTTGCTTCCTCAGTTTGATTGCCCAGTTGATTTCATACAAGGGACGCTATTGGCGGATGGCTTATAAGCTACCCAATCAGAGCTTGTATTACATATTAACTAAAACTCCTCAATGATATAAGATATGCTTCCCGCGGTGCTTGTTTGCTTCTCTCTATCTTTCTCACTCTCTCTGCCTGACAGAGGGGGTGTGAGCAGAGGGGCTGTTTGCACAGATGACACGGACGCTCCTCTACAAAGTGCCGCTTTATCGCGGTGCTTCTGTATACTTAAAAGCACGTATTGATTTTTTGATTGTTTGCATTTCTTAGCGCTCTCTCTGACATTCTCTTCTCCTGATGGCGCTCCTTTGAAGATAAGATATGTTTGCATTCTTTTAATTGTGAAAAAGAACTGCCAACTCTGTCTTGTTATGGAGCACAGTTTAAACGTTTGACTAAAGGGTGTTATTTCATGTCTGGAGGGCTCTAATAATGTTAACAGGGTGGGAAAGTTTATAAGGACTTAAAATATATAAAAATAACCATACAAACATATGGTTTCTACTTCGCGGATTTTCACCTATCGCGGGGGGGGTCTGGAACGCAACCCCCGCGATCGAGGAGGGATTACTGAATATATATATATATATATATATATATAGGGGACGTGAACCCGGCCACAGACAGACGGACATCTTATGTTCACCCAACACACCCTTTATTTACAATATTTACAAACAGTAAACAGTAAATATTTACCAACCAGTGCCTCTTGCACCGTTCCCCCAATGTCCAGGCCTCACAGTCCAACTGCCTTTCTCCTCCTGGCCTCCAGTCCTCTTTCCAGCTCCGGCTCTCTTCCACCCGACTTCCGTTC
>NW_024377969.1:0-1149 GCF_016835505.1 Polypterus senegalus
CTTTCTTCTAGTTTACTGAGAACCATGACATGCTCCTTCATTGTGGGTGCTTCAGTAAGAACATCATCCATGACGCAGCCATCTAAACCTTCCTATTGGGGTGTTTAAGGTTGTATAAAGTGTTGGCCGTTCTTCTAGTTCTGTGTGAAGGAGCCCAGACTGCATCTGAAACTGAAGTCTTTTGCTCCTGGTATGGTGGAGATCACCTCTGCTATGGTTTACGTAGGATAATGTTGCCTTTTTATGTCTTAATTCAGGTGACTGGGACCAATACCAATCCTAATCTTCTCATGGCATACAACAGCTACCATAGAAGTCGTCCACTTTGGCGGTGTAGCTATTCTCTACTGGGTCATGTTTGAGTTTTTCCACTATATATTTTCTTTAGTGTTGCTGGCTGGCGGCGCACTGGGTGTACTACGCCTTTTGCATTTGGTTCTGTCTTGATTGCACATTTACCTGGCAGACTTCCTGTGGTTTGTCCCACTGGTGCACCGTGCCTCACGGTGGTGTCACTTGCACTGTCTGGTTTATTCTCTTTGTGTTACTCTGCAGCGAATCAAGATGATCTATTAACCCTGAAGCGTCCTCTAAGGGGCCACACAGCGCATTCTCCTGTTTGAGACCCACAACTCCAAACTGTGCTTACATTTCACAGGCCTTGTACTTCATTGGGAGGTGTGCTACTGCCGTGGGCTTCATTTTGTGGTTGGGATAGGAGTGACGTATTGTGTTGGAGCTCTTCAGCTCACCTGTGTGTCTGGTAATTGCCAGTGTATTGCACTTTGCCCCTGGATCTTTTCTGAATTGCACATTCTGGGACAGGACCTGCATCACTGCTGCCCACTCGTCATCTGCAGCTGCGGCTGCTGGAATAACTCTTTGTGTCAGGTTTTTTTCTCCTACGGGGGCCTTGTCTGGCTCCACACTCACAGAATTAATGGCACTCTTGCGCCAAGCAGCCCACCCAGAAGTTTTGCTTGTGACAGTCTGAGTACACTGAGCCTTTAGCTGGGCATTTCCGGGGCTAGGGTTAAGTCCCAAAGTGTACCTTACCTTATAAGTCTAAAATGCGCCTAATCTTAAAAGTGGTCAGAATTCTTTTAGATGAAGTAAGAGTCCCTGATTTTAATTTAGAACCCTTTAGAA
>NW_024377970.1:0-5976 GCF_016835505.1 Polypterus senegalus
TATTTTTTTGGCCTTTCATCCATCTATTATCTATCTATTATATGTGCCTTTCATCCATCTATCTATCTATCTATCTATTATATAGTGCCTTTCATCCATCTATCTATCTATCTATCTATCTATCTATCTATCTATCTATCTATCTATCTATCTATCTATCTGTTTATATAGTGCCTTTAACATCTATCTATCTATCTATCTATCTATAATATAGTGCCTTTCATCCATCTATCTATCTATCTATCTATCTATCTATCTATCTATCTATCTATCTATCTATGTTCTTAGCAGATATTGGGGGATAATGACGTTTGGTTTCTTGTTTCGGTTTTCAACATTATTTTCAGACTGATTTTCATTTTGCTTCTCCACGTGATCAATGGGGTCTGCGCTGACTGGTATATTGTAGTAAGTTGCAGCCCTTCATCCTTCAGTGTGTTGAGCCCCCTGGGGTCTGCTCTGCTCGCTGTGAATTGTCATTATAGGAGAGGGGAGGAGCAAAGTGAGGTAAGCATTTAAAAGTCTATTAAAAATGGAAGTAATTCTGGATGTCAAATACATTTGAAAAAGCAGACTGCTGTGCTTCTGTGAATGCAGAATGAGAGAAGACAAAAGACGAGAGCAGCTAATTGAATGAGATCCGTTATTATTATAGGTGAATTCTTCTCGATTTCCTGACGTTCTGCAGCTCATGGGATTCAGAGAATGACTCGAGACTCGTCTGAGCGTGTTCAAGCAGATAAATCCACAGTTCAAGTGTCTGTGTTTTCAGAGTGCAATGAGAAGTTCAGCAAAATGACGCCTTTTATTGGCTAATTAAAAAGATTACAAAACACAAGTTTTCAAGTCAACTCAGGCCACTTCTTCAGGCAGTTTGTAAAAAACAAGTTTTGGTGAAAATTGAAAGCAAAACCCGCTATATCCTAGCTACAGTCGCAGGGGTCTGCTGGAGCCAATCCCAGTCAACACAGGGCACAAGGCAGGAAACAAACCCCGGGCAGGGTGCCAGCCCACTGAAGGGCACACACACCAGAGACAATTTTGAATCACTAGTCCACCTCACCTGCATGTCTCTGGACTGTGGGAGGAAACCCACGCAGACACGGGGAGAACATGCAAACTCCACGCAGGGAGGACCCAGCAAGTGAACCCAGAGCGGGTCTCCTAACTCGAGGAATCAAAGCAAAATAGTTTACTCAAAAATAAGCAAAAGCGTACTAATCCAGATGAAACGTTCTCATAGAAGATGATTCTGTTCAAGGCTTATACACTTTGCTATGTTTCTTTGAATCTCTGAAAGATGTTCTCTACGTTAGAACATGTGAACAATGTGGATGAGAACAGGCGGCCATTCAGCCCACAAAAGCTCGCCAGTCCAATCCAGTTAACTCGTCCAAAATAACATCAAGTTGACATTTGAATGTCCCTGAAGTCCTCCTGTCCACCACACTACTTGGTCACTTATTCCATGTGTCTCTGGTGTGAAGAAAATCTTCCTAATGTTTGTGTGAAATTTCCCCTTCAGAAGTTTCCAGCTGTTCTCCCCCCCGGTGTTCTTGATGACCTCATTTTAAAGTCACCGTCTCTGTTTCACTGCACCAATGCCCTTCATCATTGTAAACACTTCAGTCAGGTCTCCTCTTCATCTCTCTGAAGGCTCAGCTCTTTTACTCTTCCTCATAACTCATCCCTGTTGTCTGAATCAGCCGAGTTGCTTTCTCTGGACCTTCTCTAGTGCTGCTATGTCTTTATGGAGACCCTCACGGTCCCCAAGACCCCAGATGAGGCCTCACCAGTGTGTTATAAAGCCTGAGCAGACCCTCCTGTGACTTGTACTGCACACGTCAAGGCTATATAGCCAGACAGTCTGTGAGCCTTCTTAATGGCAGTCCACCACGACTCCTAAATCCTTCTCATAAGGTGGACTTGAGCTTTTCAGACCCCTCATTGTGTATTCAATCCATTGTTATTATAGTAAACGAAAACTAAAATCAAAACTAAAAGAATTAAAAACATTTTGGAAACTGAAATAAAATAATTAAAAAAACTAAATAAAAAACTAAATGAAACTACTAAAGTCGCTGGAAAGACTAACTGAAATAAAATAATAATGTAAATGATGTTAGTTTTCATTGTTGAAAGAATATTCTTGCTGTTAGTTTTGAACCCTTTTAACTGTAAAACTGAAAGTCATCCACCACGAGCCGCCCGCACGTATTCATCCAGTGGCGGTGATGAAGAGCGCTGTTGGCGCAGCATTTGCGCTTGATACTGGACCGTGCGCGTGAACAAGCGATTTCCTTGTGCTTGTTGTTTGTCGGGATGTAATTCTGGCTCTTTAGAGAGTAGCCAGAGTGGACCTGAAGAGAGGCATCAAAGAGGCCAAGGCAGTACAGAAGGAGGACAGGCGAACCTTGGCCTTTAGACCTCCCTGTCTTGGAACTTTGTAGGTTTGTGTGCATAAGCGAATAACTAAAGCAAAATGCAACTCGATAGATGGATGAAATTTGGGATGTGTTTGTTGCACCACAATTATAGATCTTTATTCACTTTTAGGCCAAATCCATCAACCAGAAGTGGTACTTTACCTGAATACATACTTGATTTTTTTATTCATGCAGCTGCAGAGTCTAATTTATTCAACTTTACTTTTTAATAATTGTTCAATATATTATTAATTTGATTTGATTTGTTGTTGATGGTTTTTTAATGTACATAATATAAAAATATAATCCTTGTCTTGCGGTTTACTCCTCAAAGATCCATCCCCATATCTGAGTACACGAGAAAGTCGAAGGGAGGTGTGATCTATGGCCGCCAAGTCATCTCGCCAATACCCCAGGCCACCAGGCATGGAGGTACCCCGAATGCCAGCAGGGAATTATGGACATTGGAGTTTTCATCCACAGACCTGCTGGGTACCAGGGGCCCTAGAGGGACGCTGCAGGAGGCCCAGGGACTGTTATGTGCCCTCTAACCTGGAAGTACATCTTAGTCACAGCGACAGGGAAATAGCGTACTTCTGGGATGAAGAAGAGGACTTTTGATCTGACCGGAAGTGCTATGAAGTCCGCGTGGACTGGGGGATCAGAAGCACTTCCGGGTCACGGACTATAAAAGGCTGTGAGAGATCCCAGACGAGTGAGCTGAGCTGGGTGGCAGGGTGGCAATGCGTCTGGGAGTGGAGGATTGTTTATTGTATTGTGGAATTGTTTATTTACTGAGTATTGTGAGAAGAGGGTGGGTGCTTTGTGCACTGTATTGTACAAATAAATTAATAATTTGGACTTTTATCTGGTGTCTGGCATCTAGTCTTAGGGTTCAAGGGGATGACAGCGCCCCAATCCATCAGGGAGGCCACTTCCAATTTTTGAAAATAAACCGGCACTAAGCAGAGAGAATGACAAGGTCATCATACAAGATCAGCGTGTTGTTGCTGACCAATCAGTTTTGACTTTAAAACGTTGTTTATCAACAAAGCAATTGTAAAATTCCAGAGTTGGCATCGTCTCTACTGAACTACAGGTAGGTGGGGGAAGAGAGTCTGCCAAGTGATGAAAAGCTAAACATACTAATGTGTTTTTCTATTTATGCTATATTTATTCATTTATTTTTAGTTAAAATTCGTAGCACAAAATACCTGATATTGTGAAAATGATAAAGTAGCAGAATTATGTTTTTAAATATCTGTCCCATTTTTCAATATTTCTCTCTCTCTTTCAAAATAGATAGTTGAAATATCGTATTTTTCTTGCTCTTAACATCAGCCTTATTATTCATATTGCATACCAGGGATTTTTCCTGCCTTGCATCCAGACCTGCTAGGGTAGGCTCCAGGTTTCCTGTGATCTTGCTCTGGATAAGCAGGTTTAGATCAAGTCGTATATGTTGTTCTTAATCTCAGACGCCGTCTCTGTCTTTACTCTGATCATTATGGGTTTACTGTTCTTATGGTGGGCTATTTAACTCTCACTGCCCCTAGCTTTGACACTACAGGCTTCTTTTTCTTTGTTTTCCTCAAAACAGCTAGGTGGGGTCTGCACACTGATTCAATCCTAAGACCCCTGTTCTTCCTAAGCCCCTGTGATTTTCATGGTCACAAGCGTCAGAACACAGTAGAATATTTTGATATCTTTTCAGGCCTACAGGTGGCAAAATTCTGTACTTAAATTGTATGTGCCTGAGATGGAATGGGAAATCAATATGTCTGGTAGAAAATAACAAAGTATGGGAGATTATTGAATGCAATATTGAAGGCATTCATTATAGGCACATTGTCTTGGAGCAGGATATGTTGTGTGCTGTAGACATTTAGAGTAAAAAAAAACCTCAAATCTTAAAATTCACCTACATTTTCTTACAAATTGACCCATTTTGGGCAATAAAAGGAAAAGAAAAAAGTGCCAACAGTCAGCATAGATATGATCACCAGAAATTACATGGAAAATATTTTAAAAATGATAAAATTGTTCATATTCAGAACCTGGTTTTAATTATGCTTGTTTTTATCAGACAAAAACAAAACCAGATAGTAAACTGTGTTGTGTAGCATAGTAAGTTTACACTAACATTAAACTAATTAAGTGTACAGTTCTGTCTCATTGAGACACAAAAACTTAACTCCATAGTAGCTCTTTAACCGTACCATAAATACTAAAACTTAAACTGTGTGGACTATGGCCGACAGCTTATCCCGGCCAAGACCCCCAAGCCGCCAGATGGAGCCCTCCCTGCAATGTGGAGATGCCCCGACGTTATCCAGCAGGGCATCATGGACTATAGAGTTGTAATACACAGCCCTGCTGGATAACGTCGGGGCCTCCAGGGGATGCAGCAGGGAGACACAGAGACATTTGGTTTTCCTACAGTCTGGAAGTACTTACAGGTCACGAGGACAGAAGAAATAAAGTGCTTCAGGGCTGAAGAAGAAAGAAGAGTTTGATTTGACCGAAGTGCTAGGAAGTCACATGGACTGCGGGTTAAGAAGCACTTCGGTCACGAACTGAGCTGGGTGTTAGGAGGGCAACGTATCTGGGAGTAGAGGATTGTTTGTTGAATTACTAGCAAAATACCAGCGCCTAGATGTAAGTACTGCCTTAAAATTTTTATTAAGAAGAAAATTAAACCTTTTTAAACTGAGGGAAAATATGCCAATAATTATTTGTTAAGGATCTCTTTGTACACCACGTTGTGAGTTCGGCCCTCCGTTGTAATCTGACCAAGCTGTGCGCTGAGCTTACTCTTGAGCATGTAACGTACAGTCGGCCATGTGAACAGTAATCTTGTTTCAAGAAACCAGGAAGAGCTCCAAAAAGTGCTGAAGAAAACATGCATTATATATTTGAGAAGGCAGCGAAACAATAAGAAGCGAGCGAGTGACACATACAACCATATTCATGAGTGCTGCTACTTCGGAAACAAAGCACGGTGTAAACTGAAACTTTAAATGAAGTTTGTAGACAGGCTGCCGCTGGCGTTTGTCGTGCCCACGGCTAATATTATACACATTATACAAGTTTAATGAGAGGACGCAGGATATAAACGAGAGTTTTGATCACTTTGTAACTAAGTTAAAATTGACGTGAAGGGCTGTGCTTATGCAGATTCAGAGACTGTGTTTGTGGGGATTGACAGTTAAGGCGGGTGGGGAGTCATGTCATCATCTCCTCCCATTCACCTCATTTCGCTCTGAGCTGAGCTCTGCTGCTACGCAGTAGTGATGGGGTTCGGATCATTTTACCAACTTGGACCTTTGAGTCTCGTTCAGCAAAATGAACAAATCTTTTTCGAGTCAATTCGTTCAATTCTGTTTCGGCTCAGACTGGGTTGGTTAAGCTTATGGGACTGTCACGTGATGAGCGAACAACTCAAAAACCCAAAGACTTCGAAACAGGTGAATCAATTCCAATACAGAAACTATAGGAAGTTACTGCGATGCGCCAATCACTCCCCGGCACTGTCTTCGATACGATATCG
>NW_024377971.1:0-9846 GCF_016835505.1 Polypterus senegalus
TGGGTTGGGGGAAGGAAAAAATTGGTAACTGAAACTGCTGCAACGTGGGGGGAGGAAAAGTTTGAAAAAAAATGTAAGTGTCAATTTTGGAAACGGGGGTATAAATTGGGCCCATTTTATGATTGATTTTCATTTTTCAAGACCCAACTTATGTGAACATATCCCGGTCCGGTATACCAGTGACCTGAGACAAACAATGACCACTTTTTAAATTTAAAAACAAAAAATGAAAACCATGCATTTGGGACAAAAATATCTGGGAAAGGGTAAAAAACCCATTTTAACTTTGGGGTGTGAAATTTTCCAAAAAAGTTCAAATAATTTTTTGTTTTTATTTTTAACTTATTAACACAAATTTGTCTATCATTGATGAAAAACAGTGGTTTAAATTTAAGTTAAGAACCAGTTCTTTAAAATTTCTACAAAAAGGGGGGGGAGATGTAAAAGGTATATTTGGCCCCATTGGTCGGGAAAGTATATTTTTTGGGAATTTCTTTGTATCAGAAGCCTTTAAGTCCCAAAAATGCCCTATTGACTGTAGGGTTGGACGGGAAAACCCCTTTTTGCTTCCTTTTTTCCTTCTCTCTTACTAAACTGATGACGGGTCCCCCCATGAACTGAAAAGGACAACACAGAAAAAGAGCACAGCTCAGGGCATTTTTGAGACAGTCATGCAACCTTTTTCTGAAAAAGCGGGCCTTGAGGACTTAACTAAAAACTTTTTAAAAACTAATGGGGGCCAAAATTCGGGCCCTTTAACAGCAGGTCCGGTTTTAAAAGAAACCTTTTTTTAAAGAGTCCGGTGAAAAAGAGTTTAAAAAACAGACAATCAAATTTTCGGAAGCGCCGGGGCTTTTCCCTAAACCCCGGCCTGTTGGGTGCGGCCCATTTTTATCCCCCCTAGAATGCGAATTTAATATCTTTTAAAAAAATGTAAAAAGTCAACACTTTATTACTGTATACACAACCTTGAGCCCCCCCAATGCCCCTTATGCAATTTGGGATTTTTTCCCCCTTTTTTTGGCTTCCAAAAGGTAAGCAAAGGGGAAAAGCGGAAAAGGCAGATCATGTGTGGAATGCTCAGACCGGGGCCCTTTTGCACAAATTTTTTTTCTGTTTGCAAAAACAAAGCATGCTATTACATGGTTTGTGTTTACCCCAGACATGCATTAGTAAAAGGGGAACAAAGAAAAAATTTTCATCTTCCACTTTCCCTTTTTTAGCAAACAAGGAAAAATTTGATCGGGGGAGATTTGGGAGTGGGGAAAGGGTGGGAGAGGAGGATGGAGGGAGTGGGCGGAGGAGGGTGGGGGTGGCTGTGCTGACCCTAAAGCATTTTTTTTTTTGTGAAAAAAGAAAACCCTTTTGCCAAGGGGGCAGTAAAATTTTGGGATACAATGTACCTTATCAAGGGAACAAACAGCAAGCTCCAAGCAGGGGAAAAACAATTAAAGCAACTGTAAGAGAAAGAAATTTAAGCCATTGGCCCCAGGCCCCAAAAAAGGGGGACATAAACCATTTGTCCCAAGGATTGGGAAAATGCCAAATTAGTAGCTAGTTCATGTAAAAATCAGCTAAAGCAGGGGTGATTGATCCATCAGGAGCTGTTTTTTGGATATAAGTATCTTGGTATGCATCACCAAACATAGAAAAACGCCCCCTTTTCCCAAGAATTTTATCTAAAGCCAACCGTTTTTGCCAGGCCCGGGGGATTTTTTATCAAGTTGCTCTAATACCTTCAACAGTTTTCTTAATAAAATTTAAGAATTTTGTTGATTGTAATAGTGATAATTAACCCGAAACCCGGAAAAAAATAAAAATTCCTTTTGATTCCGTCCCTTTGAATTTAAATTTCCAGGGACCCAAGGGGGACTTTGAATGGAATCAAAAAACACCCCAGGGCCAGGGGAAAACGGGGAAGGGGTCCACAAAAAGGGGGGTTTTTTATGTCCCAAAAATTGGTCGAACATGGAAGGCAGTTAAAGGGAAAAGTGGGGAAAGGCATAACAAGTTGTATTAAAGCAGAAGTTTTGTCCTAGGGGGAAAGGGGATGTCAAGCAATTTAGACCTAGGGGCACAAACCCAACTATAAATTTGGGATACCCTGAGTAATCAGAAAAATTGAAAATTTTGGAAGCAAAAACAGGAAGAAAAATCGGTAAAGTTTGGAAAAAAAAAAAAGGAGGGGATATTTGGGCCATGAGAAAAGTGTTTTCAAAAAACGGGTATAAATACCTTCATCAGGCTGGAACATCGGGGAATTTGGGAAGAGTAAAAAGGGAAAAAAAAGGGAAAGTGTAATTTTAATTAGAGTCAAAGGGGAATAGAGGAAAAAAAAAAAAGGGCAAGTAGGAAAGGGGGGGCCGTAGGATCAATATGTTAAAAAGAGGAAAAGGGACAGTGGCCAAATGTGGCCTAGCTGGGCCATCCCCAAGCAATCAGATTGATTCATTATCTAGCTGAATATAATCCCCATTGCAAAACGGTTCTGATCGCCATCCCATTTTCCCTTAGAAATAGTGGAAAAAAAACCCGGAAAAATTTCATGCCCCTTACAGGGGGGTTTTTGGACCAGGGTGGGGAGAGAGAGGGTGTGTGTGTGTGGGGAAATGGGGGGTGTTATTAACGGGTTCTAAACCTTAATTTGAAATCCCCCGGGAGGATCTTTTCCCAGATACAATCCCCTAAATACAGGTTCCTGAATCATGAAAAGGGCGGGTTTTTCAGGTAATGATAAAGGGGGTTACAAGGGTTTTGGGGCCATTCAGAGACATTCCTTTATAAATGGAAAAAACGATATTTCAGACCATATTGGGCCTTATGGGGGTTGATAAACCCCAGTCATAAATTCCCAGTTTTAAAGAAAACCCAGCCCCACTTGTCACAGTTACTTCCAATAAAAGGGGTTTCCCAAATAGTTACCAAAATATTTTTTGACCAGTTCCACTGGATTTTTTGATCAGTCCCACAGTAATAGAACAGAAACCACCTAAAATTGGGTTTCCCAAAAGGAAAAGAAAAGGTAATTCCAGTGAAAACCCAAGGGGATGGGGGGGCATAGTAGGACCAAATAAAAGGGTGCCATTTTTGCAAGGGAGAGGGAACCGCGGCAGCCCCTCATCTTTAACAGCGGGGTTTTCTAAAACCAGAACTTAAAACGGCCCCTTTTCCACCCGGGGTAATCCCAATTTTTCCTTCGGAAACCCCTACCCGAACCGGGGTTCCTAAGGGAACCCGGGGTCCCGAGGGAGAATTCCCCCCAAAGGCCTGTTTCACCTGCTCGGGGGATTTCCTTTAAAAACTGGAGACCTGAAAAGCCCAAAAAAAGATCATTGCCCACAGTATGCAGTGAAATTACGTAACCATGCCGACGGCTGGGCCCCCGGCCAAAATTTCCCCGAATGGCACAGCCCTAATTTGCCGATGTGTTCTTCCCCAATCCCATAAAGGGCCCGGAGGCAGAAATCGGGCCCCCAAAATTTTCTTTCCCGGTTTTGGTTTAGATTTAAAGGCCCCCAAAAATCGCCCCAAATGCCCCCACCTTTGGTGGTTTTTGCAATAATGATGCATTTTACCCGGGAAAGGGGTGGTTCAAAGGTGCCATTATCAGTTTGTAATTTTTTGGGGTTTTCCCATTTTGGGAAAATGTTTTCCCTGAAAGTTTTTGCCACAGTTTTGGCATCTGATTTTTTGGGAAGGGGAAAGCTTCCCCACCGGGGGAACCCCATCAACAATTACTAAACAGTAAAAAATTTTTTGATGGTGAATTCAATGAAGCCCAAATTTAAGGTGTTCTAATGGACCCATTAATTGGTTAAGGGCCCCGGGTTTACCTGGCCCCCCTTTCCTACTTTTAAACCCTTTAATTACAGCACCGGGCAAAACTCCCCTTTTCCCAAGGGTAAAAAAACCTACAGCTTCCCAATTTTTTTAAACTTTCCCCAAACCAGGGCCCTTTTTGGCATGGTCTAAGCCATGGGCGTTTTTTCCCAAACCTGGGAAAGAAGTTTTTTGGGGGGAAAAGGTTTGTTAGTTTTTTGGGGGTTTCGGACTCCATCAGAAAAAGGGCCCCTTTCTTTTAAATCCTTTTTTTCTTCTTGTCCATTCCCCGTAAAGAAATAATTTGATTATCAGTGCCCCGGTCTTTTTCCTTTAAATAAAAAGATTTGGTTTTATTATAATACCCCGGTTTTGGAAAAAAATGATCACCCAAATTCTTTTCCCCTTTTTAAAAGGATCCTTTTTTTATGGGGGAAAAGCTTGCCATTTAACGACGCTAGTTTTGGGGTTTTTTAAATTTTGGCCTCAAGGGGGTTCTTTATTTTTTTGATGCTAAATGGGTTTTGAAAAGAAAGGTTTTTGAACTTTGAGTTTCCATAAATCCCCCATGACTGCCAGCCCCAAAAAAGGGCCTTTCCCGGGAAAATAGATAGAGAGTTAAAATTTTTTTCCCTCTGCCCTTTGAAAGCTTAAAGACCAACCCTCCTCCCTTTTGCCCCAAACTTGAAGAAATTTATTGTTTCCTTGGGTCTGGCCCGGGGGTTTTTTAAAACCCTTTTAGTTATTTCATCATACAGTTGTGGGGTTCCCCCTTGATTTTCATTTGGGAAAGCAATGTAGCTGGATTTAATTGGGCACCTTTCTATGGAAACGTTGACAATGTACAGGTATATTTTGGAGTGTATTCCCCCAAGTAATGAGATGTGATTTTTTAACCCTTTCCCAAAAAAGGGGAGTGAAAGGGTTGGGGCACTTTTTACCATGGGGGCCCCAAACCAATTTCTTTTTTGGGGCTATTGGCCCCCTTTGTGGCTGCTACACCCTCTGAGACAGGGGGGGAAGCCCCACAGCCACTGGACCCAATTTTTCAAAAATAGGCTACCCCTTTTTTTTTCTCCATGGGTTTTTAAAAATGTTTTCTTATACCCCCTTTTTTCGCCCACAAACAGAGTGAATGGACGGATAGTCAACAGCCCCAAACGCTGCCAAACAGTAGGGCACTTTTTTTTTTTTTTTTTAAATCCCTGAGCCTTCCCAGCTTGATATTTCCCTGCCACCCCGACAAAAAAGGGGGGGCGGGGGGGACCCTAAAGTTTCAAAACTGTGCTCTTTTAGTGAAGTTTAAAAACCATTTCCGGGAGTATCCTATAACGCCTAATACAGACAACCAAAATTGTTGCTTTGTAACAGGTCTTTTCAGGGAAAAATTTTGAATGGTGTTTTATGGTCACTAAAAAGAAGGCCTCGTTCCCAAAAAAATGTCATGACCTAAATATTTTCACAGTTGTTTGAACTAACTGCCCAATTTTTTCTTTTGAAACCGGGGCCCTTTTTTGCCAAAAAAAATAACAATTTATATCCCTGCACAATCTGTTTCCCTAATACTACACAACATTCCCCATAAATTTCAGTACACCGCCTTTTTTCCCCAAAAACCTTTTAAATTTTTTTGGGAAAGCGCCAAATACAAAGGGGTTTAGAAACCCCAGGCATGGTCCATTCCAAGGCCCGGTTTTTTGGGAAAAAAAAGGCAAACCAGAATTGAGAGTCGGGTGCAAAGGGAAAACTTAAAAAAAAGGAAAACCCTTTCCCCCCTCCTCCTTCCTCCCCCTCACTCACTTTGGCTCATCACTAACCCCCAACTTCCCCTGTGGGGGGAAAAGGGGAAATTTGGGGTTATTCCCCACAGCTTCCTTACAAAAATTGGGCAGGTTTTTTTTAAATTTCTGGGGAAAGGTCATAACTGGAAGCAGTTTTTCCATTTATTTTAATGGGGATGAACTTCCCAAAGCCGTAAGTGGGGTTCGTGGGGGTTTATCAAAACCCTTGTAATCCCGGGGAAAATTTGAAAACCAGGGGAAAACCCCAAAAAACACTGAAAAACATTAAGGGGAAGGCAGCAAAAAAATAAGAAGCGGGGGACATATACAACCATATTCTGACTTTCTACTTTAAACAAAAGCCCATGTAAACCTACACTTTAAATTAAGTTTATAGGGCAGGCGGGTGGGGGTTTTTAAATTTTAAGGGCCTGCCCAAAAAGGCCGTCCGTCCGGGGCAATCCCAAAAACAAACCCCACCAAATATTCGGAGTTAAAGGGCTGTGCTTATGCAGGGGAAGATGAGATGGTCAGGGGGGGTGTTTGGTCAAACCCCAAAAAAAAACCTTTGGGGAGAAAGTTTTAAAAGGGGCCCGGACTAAGGTAAAATTACAGCCTGGACATAGCCCAGATGGCACCAGCACGGCTGGGAAACATCATGCATGTACACCCCAAGGCTCACGGAACTACCCAGTACCAGATAAAAAGGGAAAATTTCCAAAAAGGGGTGAACAAAAAAACCAATTACAATTTAAAAAGGGAGAAAAAAATAAACGTCTCATACAAAAAGATATTCATAAAAACCAACTACTGGGAAACAAAAGCACCGTTGGAAAAAGTAAATGTCCCCCTAAAAAAGGGAAAACGGGGTAAAAAAAAAACCCGGGAAAGGTGTGTCGGGGCCAGATAAAGAAGAAACGAAACCGGGTTTTTGATGCAATAAGAAACAATCGGGGTGAAGGCCTGTCATTTTTTAACGATTGGGCAAACCCGGAATGTAACGAAAAACAAACACATCCTACCCGAACCCGATTGAAAAAATATTAAATCAAATCCTTGATGACAGCAACACTCAGTAACACCCCCACAAAAAAAATACTGTAAAAATTTACAGTCATTTACGTTTTTTTTAAAAAATTTTTCCCTTTTTTTTTTCATAGCTTTTTTAACACACTACTTCCCTGCGGGGGTTTGGGGGGTTTTGGGTTGGGGATTTTGCAAAAATTTATAAATGTTTTGTATGTCTTTATTTATAATTTGGGAAAAAACCCAAGGGGAAAAGGGATTCATGTTTTTCCTTCCCCATCCCCTTTTTTAAAAGTCTCTTTGTAATTTTATGAAGGGTTTGGGGGGGTTTTCTTAAACCAATTTGATCCCCCACACAAAAAATTAGTGTAAATATATGGTCTTTGGGAAAAAGATAAGTTCTATTTCACCCATTGGTCCCGAGGGATGGCTGTTTTGGGGAAATTTGGGTAGTCTCAGAGGCCTTTTAAATCCCATGGGGTGTCCCATTGGTTCAGAATTTGGGGAGAACATCTATAAATTTACTTCCCCCAACCCCCTTCCTCTCTCTCTCTGGCTGACTCCATATGATGAAAAAAAGCATCTCTCTTTTGGCCCCCCCTATGAAAAAAGCATTTTCTGACTGACCCCCATATGATGATGAAGACAACACAATGGGGCACAGCTCAGCAAACCATATTGCAGACATGTGGCTGAAAGCTGAGGGACCCGGGTGCCCCCAAATGAGAAAATTTTGGCAACCCGCAAATCTGTGGCCCCCGAATTACAATCCCCCATTTTTTCAGGTTGTATGGTTGCCAATATTCAAAAAAGTACTTTGCATTTTTTTTGTTTTTTATGAATATTATCCCTAAATTATTTTAAGTGGAACTTAAATTCCCCGCTTGTCTTTTTTACTACATCTAATTTTCCAAAAATTTTAGATATAAAGGGAAGGTGGGGGGTAAGTTATATAACAGGGAAGTCCGTGAATTAGGATTCCCAAAACTACATATTAAAAATAATAAAGGGAAAAAAACATATATTACTCTGCAGAACTTTGCGGTATATATATATATTATTTTATATATAGCCCCATCTAATAATTTTAAAAATGGGTCTTTATTCCATCAATGATTGTTTTTATTTCCCTACTGTGTATTCATTAGATGAACGGTAAAAAAGAAAGGGGGGAAAAGGGTGACTTATTTGAGGCAAAGAGGCTGTAGTGGGGTCAACTCATCTGAATTCGCGATCATATTTGAAAAAATATAAACTTTTCCAAATTCCCATTTAGTCCATATGTGTCAAACTCAAGGGCCGCGGAACATCCCCCCCCGGGGTAATTATATCCGCCCGGGATCCTTTTTGCCTTTATTATTTTTAAAGCCGGGTTTTGGGCTTTGGGAACAAAAAACTACAGAATTTCCCATAATGCCGGCCCCGCCGCCTTGCCAACCACTTTACCCAAATTAATCCCCAAATTATTCGGTTAAAATCACCGCATGCTGAAGAAAAAGTTGATTCCCGAAAATAGAACCTTAAAAACCCCGGGGGGGGTAGATATGTTTACTAAAAACCCCTGTGTCCCCATTTCCCGGGTTTTAATTTGGGTGTTTAAAATTTAATCTAAGACGGCCCTTTTTGGACAAAAAAATCCCGGGGTTTAAACCTTTAATGCAAGAGGATACAGGGAAAACAGATAATTAAATAAGAATCCCGACACTTCAAGGGGCGTTTTTAAACCGGGCACAATCACAAAATGATTTTAATGGTTTCTTTATGGGGGGGACACAAAAGACCAGGCACCTTGCCTCCCTTTTTTGTTTCCGAATGTTAAAAAAACCAAAAAAAGTCACTACGGTGTTCCCCAAAATCGCCCCTTTCAAACTGGGCGCACTGAGTTTGCAGGCGCTTTTGGGACTTTTAAGAAAAAAAAAGTCCGGCCCACATGCGGCTCGAACCTTGTGCATGTTTGGTGCACATATCTGTGTGAGAAGCTCTTCTCAGTGATAAAGCCTAACAAAACAGCACACAGGAGTCGCCTCACTGATGAGCACCTGCAATCCATCCTGAGAATCTCCACAACACAGAACCTCACACCAAACATAAACAACCTGTGGCCAAAAAAGATGCCAGGCGTCCAGCTCTAAAATGACATATGAGCAAAGACAACTGAATGATTTGATTTGTTATTGCTGAAAAGAACACATTTTATTTATATTTCTAGGTTTTGTTATGCAGCATGTTCATATTTGAATTTGTATCATTTTGACAGGATATATTTTTATGGAGAGCAAAATCTTTTGGGATATTTAAAATCTAAGTTTATTTTTATATAAAATTACATAAAAGTAAAGAAATGTGAATGTTTGTTCTTTTAACGCTTTTCTTTATTTCTAACTTGTATAATTTAGACAGGATAAATTTTATGGAGAGCAAAATATTATAAGTTGTTTAAGGTTTGAGTTGATTTATTCACAAATAATATTCCTGTGTGTTTTTTCCATTCCTACCAAAGATATTCTGTTGACTAAATAAAAATTCCTTCTATTTAAAATTTAAATAGAACTTGAACAAATACTATAGTTCATAATATCACGCAGACTTGTAATGTAAGAGCGGAGTTATCCGTTTTTAACAAGCAGCGATTGCAATTGATATGAAATAGCTGTGTGTGTATATATGTAGATATGTATGTATATGTATATATATGTTTATATATGTGTGTATGTTTT
This sequence comes from Polypterus senegalus, assembly GCF_016835505.1. NCBI lineage: Eukaryota > Metazoa > Chordata > Cladistia > Polypteriformes > Polypteridae > Polypterus > Polypterus senegalus. The sequence goes on from NW_024377971.1 coordinate 9,344, forward strand.
ATATATATGTATTTGTGTGTTATGTATATATATATGTATTTTGTGTGTGTATGTATGTGTGTATGTATTTATGTGTGTGTGTATATGTATGTGTATATATGTAGAAAATATATATGTATATATATATGTGTATATGTATAGATATGTATATATATATATATGTTTATGTATGTGTGTGTAAATATATATATATATATATGACAACAACACTCATCACTCACAACAGTGACAAAACAATTACATTGACAATCATGTTACGCTATTTTCAAAATGTTTCCTTTCTTTTCATTGCTTCTTTAACACTATCTCCGCTAAGGAGCGGGTATTTTGCTAGTACAAAAATAAGCATTAGCAAGGTCAATAACAGAGAAATAACAGGCGGGCGGGTATCGTAGAAAGAATAGTGGAAGGATTAGAACAAAGGTGCCCTAGGAAAAACTGCAGAATTAACGGTCAAAGATCTTGAACAAAAACACCATGAACCGCAGCCTTTTTAAAAAGGT
>NW_024377972.1:0-2500 GCF_016835505.1 Polypterus senegalus
CGAGTTCCCCAGATGTTTCAGGTCTCGGGAAGAGAGGCAACCAGGAGGACGTCGGCGGTACTACAACTGTCGGCAACCAGGACACGTGTGCCGAGATTGTTCCTGGAGGACAGGGGAGCGGTGGGATAGAAGATACACCGTTCCCCCAAGGTTCGCTGGGAGGTTTAGACAATGCAGCCAAGGTCCGGATAACGCGTCCTCCTGGAGGAGGACGTCCCTGGCGGGTATCGACGCTCCACCCCAGTTGACGTCGCTAAGGGGGGGGGGGACTGTGGAGGATTGCCGGCATTTTACTCCGGCCCTCACCCCCAGGCCGCCAGGAGGAGCTCTCCCGACAGCATGATCATGCCCCGAGTTCCAGCAGGGCATCCTGGACTATGTAGTGTTTGTACACAGCCCTGCTGGATGCCTTGGGGGCCACCAGGTGTCGCTGTAGGAGGGCTCGTAGGCTCTTATGTGCCCTATGACCCGGGAGTGCGTCACGGCCACGTGACAGGAAGAAACAACGTGCTCCGGGGTTGAAGAAAAGGACTATTTACCCTGACCCGGAAGGAATAAGGACTTGTGGACTGTTGGGCAGGAACACCTCCGGGTCAGGGAGTATAAAAGGATCATGGGAACTCCCAGACAATGAGCAGAGTTGGTAGGCAGGGTGGCTAAGCGTCTGGGAGTGGAGGATTGGTTATTTGAGTATTGTTTATTTGATAATTGTGGAGAGTAGCGTGCTTTGTGCACATTATTATAAATAATAAATAGTAATTGGACTTTTATCTGGTGTCTGATGTTTGGTCCGAGGGTACAAGGGCGCGAGCAAACCCTAATCTGTCACAATATATTCATGTGTATATGTGTATATATGTATGGATATGTATATATACACTCACCTAAAGGATTATTAGGAACACCTGTTCAATTTCTCATTAATGCAATTATCTAATCAACCAATCACATGACAGTTGCTTCAATGCATTTAGGGGTGTGGTCCTGGTCAAGACAATCTCCTGAACTCCAAACTGAATGTCAGAATGGGAAAGAAAGGTGATTTAAGCAATTTTGAGCGTGGCATGGTTGTTGGTGCCAGACGGGCCAGTCTGAGTATTTTACAATCTGCTCAGTTACTGGGATTTTCACGCACAACCATTTCTAGGGCTTACAAAGAATGGTGTGAAAAGGGAAAAACATCCAGTATCGCGGCAGTCCTGTGGTGAAAATGCCTTGTTGATGCTAGAGGTCGGAGGAGAATGGGCCGACTGATTCAAGCTGATAGAAGAGCAACTTTGATTGAAATAACCACTCGTTACAACCGAGGTATGCAGCAAAGCATTTGTGAAGCCACAACACGCACAACCTTGAGGCGAATCGGCTACAATAGCAGAAGACCCCACCGGGTACCACTCATCTCCACTACAAATAGGATAAAGAGGCTACAATTTGCACAAGCTCATCAAAATTGGACAGTTGAAGAGTGGAAAAATGTTGCCTGGTCTGATGAGTCTCGATTTCTGTTGAGACATTCAAATGGTAGAGTCAGAATTTGGCGTAAACAGAATGAGAACATGGATCCATCATGCCTTGTTACCACTGTGCAGGCTGGTGGTGGTGGTGTAATTGTGTGGGGGATGTTTTCTTGGCACACTTTAGGCCCCTTAGTGCCAATTGGGCATCATTTAAATGCCACGGGCTTCCTGAGCATTGTTTCTGACCATGTCCATCCCTTCATGACCACCATGTACCCATCCTCTGATGGCTACTTCCAGCAGGATAATGCACCATGTCACAAAGCTCCAATCATTTCAAATTGGTTTCTTAAACATGATAATGAGTTCACTGTACTAAAATGGCTCCCACAGTCACCAGATCTCAACCCAATAGAGCATCTTTGGGATGTGGTGGAACGGGAACTTCGTGCCCTGGATGTGCATCCCACAAATCTCCATCAACTGCAAGATGCTATCCTATCAATATGGGCCAACATTTCTAAAGAATGCTTTCAGCACCTTGTTGAATCAATGCCACGTAGAATTAAGGCAGTTCTGAAGGCGAAAGGGGGTCAAACACCGTATTAGTATGGTGTTCCTAATAATCCTTTAGGTGAGTGTATATGGTTATATGTGTGTGTGTGTGTGTGTATATATATACAGTAATCCCTCGCTATATCGCGCTTCGACTTTCGCGGCTTCACTCTATCGCGGGATTTTAAATGTAAGCACATCTAAATATATATCACAGATTTTTCGCTGGTTCGCCGCTTTCTGCGGACAATTGGTCTTTTAATTTAGGTTACATGCTTCCTCAGTTTGTTTGCCCAGTTGATTTCATACAAGGGACGCTATTGGCGGATGGCTTAGAAGCTACCCAATCAGAGCATGTATTACATATTAACTAAAACTCCTCAATGATATACAATATGCTTCCCGCGCGGTGCTTGATTGTTTGCTTCTCTCTATCTTTCTCACTCTCTCTGCCTGATGGAGGGGGTGTGAGCAGAGGGGCTGTTTGC
>NW_024377972.1:7500-11705 GCF_016835505.1 Polypterus senegalus
GTGTTTAGAGTCGTGGACAGGGGTTCAAGGGAGCGAGAGCGCCCCCTATCTACCACTATATATATATATTGTGAGCTGGAGGGCTGATCGCACCCCAAATAGAGACAGACGCCCCTGGGAAAACCACAAACCCTGAAACACTGACTACACATTGCTCCTTATCCTTGCACTATAGCAGCGTAATACAAGCCTCGCACGGTACTCCGCCGACTTATAAGCCTTGCGCAGCGCCTGTCAGTTTGGGAATTGATTGTTTGCTTTTATCTCTCTCTGCTCCTAGCGGAACTGTTATATCTGACTTGTCATGGAGCACGTTTAAGCTCATGTGTTTACGGTGTCTGAATAAAAATCCTTCTTTTTTTTCTACGACCTTCTGTGTCTCTGTGCAAATCTGTGACCCAAGCGTGACAAGTGGTACCAGGAGGGGGGGCACCTCGGTGCCGACAAAACTAGAGACCGGTTATCAAAACGATTTTATTGGCTTAATATGGGAAAAGATGTTGAACGATTTTGTACTTCATGTCCAGACTGCCAGATCGTCTCTGCTTATAAGCCTCCTCGGGCTCCCCTTTGTCCTATGCCCATATTGGAAGTTCCCTTTCAGCGTGTGGGATTAGATATTGTGGGACCATTACCTAAGACTAAGGATGGGTACCAATATTTGCTGGTGTTGGTTGATTATGCGACACGATATCCAGAAATGATCGCTGAAAAGGCCAACTCTTCGGCTGTAGCCAAAGCACTATGTGAAACTTTTACTCGTATTGGTATCCCTAGAGAAATCTTAACTGATCAGGGCACACCTTTCACTTCTCGTGATGAAACAATTGTGTGACAGCTTTGCTATTAAGAAATTGAGTACTACTGTTTACCATCCTCAAACGAATGGTTTAACCGAGCGATTTAACAAAACATTGAAACAGATGATCAGGCGAGTTGCTCATAATGATCCCACAACATGGAACACTGTCCTACCGTTTGTTTTGTGCGTGCGAGAATCACCACAGGCGTCCACTGGCTTGAGTCCCTTGAGTTGTTATTCGGCAGGCGGCGAGGCATCCTGGATGTGGTGCGTGAGGAATGGATAGGAAACGAGAGAGCAGCTAAGGGTCCAAGCTTTGCAGATCGACTAATTTCGTTGCAAGACAGAATTTCTATGCTTTCCTCTATTGCTGTGGAACACCAACAACGAGAACAGGAAACTCAGAAGCGTCTTTACGATAGGCAGCAAGCTCCGCGAGTTCAAACCTGGCGATCGTGTTTTGGTACTGGTTCCCTCGGATCCACACAAATTCTTAGCTAAATGGCAGGGCCCGCCATTATTGAGGAGCGTATGAGTCCGTAAATTACAAGGTTAGAATACCGGCGGCGCAAACCATTCCAGATTTTACACATTAACCTCTTGAAGGAATGGCACGACCGACAAGAGGTTAACACTTCCTTGGCTGCTGTTTCTCAGTCCGATGTTACCATTGGTAACGATCTTACTGACACGCAAAAGACAGAACTGTTATCTTTGATAGAACGGAACACTGATGTCTTTTCAGATTTACCAGGCAAGACTAACATTACAAAACATAAAATTACCACTGCACCTGATGTTCGTACAGATGCGGCCGTTCGGATACCGCGCGAAATATTGTGCGAAGAGGTAAAAAGATGCTGACACTGGGTGTAATTCGTGAAAGTAAAGTGACTGGTGCAGCCCAGTCGTATTAGTCCCAAAGCAAGGCGGTTCGGTTCTGTATCGATTTCAGGCGCTTGAATAAGGTCTCTAAATTGATGCTTATCCCATGCCCGTGTCGATGAACTGTTGGAAAAACTGGGTCAGGCGAGCTATATCTCCACGCTAGATCTCACGAAAGGCTATTGGCAGGTGCCTTTAGAGGCTAGCAGTTGTGAGAAAACGGCATTTGCGACTCCTGACGGACTCTATGAATTTACAAGACTCCCGTTTGGTCTTCACGGGCACCTCTAACTTTTCAGCGTATGATGGATCAGATCCTACGTCCTCACTCTGAATATGCTGGGGCATACCTTGGCGATGTCGTGATTTTTAGCAATGATTGGAAAACACACTTAGAGCGGCTTCAAGCCGTTCTTGAAAGCTTGAGACAGGCTGGCCTTACTGCTAACCCTAAGAAATGTAAACTAGGCATGTCCGAGACTCATTACTTAGGCTATTCTATGGGCAAGGGTTTACTTAGGCCACAATTAAGGAAAATAGAAGAAATGCTTGTTTACCGAGACCTGAGACACAGAAACAAGTGCGCGCTTTCTGGGACTCGCTGGTTACTACAGAAAATTCATTCCAAATTTTGCACATAGAGCTGCTCCTCTTACAGAACTTACTAGAGGCAGAAAAAACCGACCTGTCCTGTGGACAGAAAATTGCGAACGTTCTTTCAACGATTTAAAAAAAGCATTGTCTTCTTACCCGGTTCTAAGGAACCCGGATTTCACAAAAGATTTTATCTTGCAAACAGACGCAAGTGCATTTGGTGTGGCAGTCCTGTCACAAATTTTTGATGGAGAAGAACATCCAATCACATATTTGAGTAGGAAATTACTTCCTAGGGAACGCAATTATTCTACAATTGAGAAAGAATGCTTGGCAATTAAGTGGGCTGTGGAAGCGCTTCGCTATTACTTGTGGGGACGAAACTTCACTTTGGTAACTGATCATGCTCCACTCCAGTGGTTGTACCGACAGAAAGATACAAACTCTCGTCTAATGAGATGGTTTCTGGGTTTACAACCTTACAGTTTCACAGTAAAGCACCGACCAGGTTCTGAACACGTCAGCGCAGGCGTGTTATCACGACTAAATGAACCTAGTACAGAGAGTCGCTTGATTCACAGGAATGTGAATAAAGCTGAGGGGAGGGTGTGAGCTGGAGGGCTGATCGCACCCCAAATAGAGACAGACGCCCTGGGAAAACCACAAACCCTGAAACACTGACTACACATTGCTCCTTATCCTTGCACTATAACGCGTAATACAAGCCTCGCGCGGTACTCCGCCGACTTATAAGCCTTGCGCCTGTCAGTTTGGGAATTGATTGTTTGCTTTTATCTCTCTCTGCTCCTAGCGAACTGTTATATCTGACTTGTCATGGAGCACGTTTAAGCTCATGTGTTTGCGGTGTCTGAATAAAAATCCTTCTTTTTCTACGACCTTCTGTGTCTCTGTGCAAATCTGTGACCCAAGCGTGACAAGATACAGTCATGTGAAAACATTAGGACACCCTTTGAAAGCATGTGGTTTTTGTAACATTTTTAATAAATGGTTATTTCATCTCCGTTTCAACAATACAGAGATTAAAGTAATCCAACTAAACAAAGAAAACTGAAGAAAAGTCTTTTCAAGATCTTCTGTAAATGTCATTCTACAAAAATGCCTATTCTAACTGAGGAAAAGATAGGACACCCTCACATGTATTCCCTCTTAAATTGGCTCAGATCTCACACAGGTATATCACACCAGGTGCACATAATTAGTAGATCGTTACTCTGCATGTTGAATGAGGCTTGCCCTATTTAAACCTCAGACATTTAGTTTGGTGTGCTCCTGACTGTTGAAGTGAGAGTGAGCACCATGGTGAGAACAAAAGAGCTGTCAGAGGACTTCAGAAAAGATTGTAGCAGCCTATGAGTCTGGGAAGGGATTTAAAAGATCTCAAAGATTTTGAAATCAGCCATTCCACTGTCCGGAAGATAGTCTACAAGTGGAGGGCTTTCAAAACAACTGCCAACATGCCCAGGACTGGTCGCCCCAGCAAGTTCACCCCAAGAGCAGACCGCAAGATGCTAAAAGAGGTCTCCAAAACCCTAAAGTGTCATCTCGAGAACTACAGCAGGCTCTGGCTACTGTTGATGTAGAAGTACATGCCTCTACAATCAGAAAGAGACTGTACAAGTTTAACTTGCATGGAGGTGTGCAAGGAGGAAACCTTTGCTTTCCAAGAGAAACATCGAGGCCAGACTGACATTTGCCAGAGATAAAGTTGACAAAGACCAGGACTTCTGGAATAATGTTCTTTGGACAGATGAGTCCAAAATTGAATTATTTGGACACAACAGCAGAGGACATGTTTGGCGTAAACCAAACACAGCATTCCAAGAAAAGAACCTCATACCAACTGTGAAGCATGGAGGTGGAAGTGTCATGGTTTGGGGCTGCTTTGCTGCAGCAGGACCTGGTC
>NW_024377973.1:0-20100 GCF_016835505.1 Polypterus senegalus
AAACCCCCATTTCTGTAAAAAAATGCAGTTTTTCAATGGTTTCACAACACAGTTGCCATTTAGTTTTTAATAGTTTCCCCAAAAGTAATTGGGGATTTCAAAAAATGATTGAAGTTAAAGTACTTTAAAAAGGTTGGGGAAACCCTCAAATTTTAACCTTATGGGGAAATTTTTTACAATCTTTTTTAAAAGGGATTTTTACTTTCCCGGGTAGCTTTAATAAATTTTACTAAAAGCGTTTCCAAACTGAAAACACTTTTTACATTGTGGAAATTTTTTTTTCCCCCAAAAGATTTAAAAAAACCCTTATTTTTTAAAAAAATTTCCCCCAAAGGTTTTTAAGGGGTTTCCCAAATTAGTTAAAATTTAGTTTCTTTAAAAAGTTTTGGCCCAAACAAAGTCAATGGGGTTTAAAAAAAATTAAAGGTTTCAAAGGATTTAAAACAGTTGGGGGAAAAAAAACAGTTCAAAATAAGGGGGGCTGGGTTATATTTTTTTGTTTTACCAGTTTTTTTTTCCACGAGGGGTTAAAAAACAAATTTTTAAAAAATTTGGTTTAAGTAAACATTTGTTAACATTTGGTTTTTTCCACCCAAAAGGGCAAAAACAATTTCAAAAAATTGGGTTGTTTTTTTTTAAAAAATTGGAAAAAAGTTTTTAACCTAGTTTTTGGCCAAAAAGTAAAGGGGTTTCAAAAAGTGAGTTTAGTTTCAAGTCATTTAAAACGTTTCCAAACATTTTAACCCTGGGGACTGGGGAACATCATTTTTAAACCCTTTTCCAGGTTTTTATTTTAAGGTAACTTGAAATAAGGGAAAATTCTTTCACCTAAAATTTTTTAAAAAGGGAATTTTTAAAAATTATTTTCAAAACACTTTTTTTGGAAAAATAAAAATTTTTCAAGGGGGAAACAACATTCAGTTAAAAACCCGAGTTTCATTCAAAATTTTTTTGGCCCCAACAAATGGGGTTTCAAAAAGGGGAATTTGTCACTTTGCGTTGGGAAAACCCCAAAAAAGTTCAACCTAAATTTCTGGAAAACTATTTCAATGTTTTCCAAATTTTTATTTTTTTAGAGTTTAAAAAATTTTCCCCTAAACTTTGGGCCAAAATTTTTGGGCCCGTGGGCGAGTTTTCCACCAAATTTTAAAAAAAATTTTTTGGAAAAAAAAATTAATGTGGGTTTCAAATTTTTACAAATTGGGGAAAATATTAGAGTTTCACTAAAATCATTTTGGCCAACAAGTTTGGGGTTTTCCCAAAAATTATTGGTTAAACATTCATTTTGGAAAAAAATTGGAAAATCCCAAATTTTAAACATTAAATTAAACTCATTAATTTTTAAACCCAAATTTTTCAATTCAAGTAATGGGATTTAAAAGTTGATAAGTGTTCAAGGCCTTTTAAAAAAATTGGAAAACCCTGAAAGGTTTTTTAAGGGAAATGGAAAACATCATTTAAAACTTGACGAATTTATTTCCATGGTTAGACTTGAAATTTAAATTATTAGTCCTTTTAGCCTCATTTTGCCCAATGGTAAGGGGTTTCCAAAAGGAAATGTTCAAAATTCATTTTGAAAAACATTAGAAAATAAAAATTTTAAAAAAGGGGTTAAGATCATTATTTCCTTAAACCAAATTTTTCCCTTTTAACAAGGGGATTTAAAAGTTAATTAGATAAATGCTTTAAAGGTGAAACTTTCAAACAGTTCTTGTTTTAAGGTGGAAATTTAAAACATTCTTTCCCCCGGAAAATTTTATTTCCCAGATGGTTTAAGTGTTTTAAAATTCAGTAAACTTTAGTTTCATTAATCATTTTGGCACCCTGTAACGGTGTTTCAAAAGTTATTGTTCAAAACACTTAAATTCTTGGGGAAAACAATAAGCAGTTTTCCCAAATGGTTTAATTCATCATTTTAAATTTTTAGTTTTTCAACTTTTTCCCAAGAAATAATTGAAATAAAAGTTGATAATAGGGTTAGGGCACTTGAAAACATTTTTAAACAGTTTACCTTGGTTCTGGAATTATCTTTAAACTTCTTTTCGGAAATTTTATTCCACAGGTAAAATTGATAACTTAAAAACAGGTTTGGCTGAAATCATTTTGGCAACAGTATGAGGGCTTTTTTCAACAGAGAGACTGTTCAAAACACTTCATTTCTGTGAAAAACTATTAGCAGATGTTTCAAAGTCAGTTTCTAACATTGCAGGTTAAGACTCATTGAGTTTCATTCAACCTCAGTTTTGGCCCCAAAGCAAGTCAATTGGGGATTTCAAAAGTAGTATAGATGTTCAAGTGCACTTTGAAAAACTTGGAAACCATCCAAACAGTTCTTAACCATAAGGGTACTGTTCATAATTACACTTGCTTTTACCAGAGTATTTCACTTTCACAGGTGAGGCTTTAGAACATTCAATTAAATTGCAGTTTCAGCCAAATCACTTTTTGGCCCATGTGCGACATGGTTTCCAAAAGGAAACTGTTAAAACACTTTGGAAAAACTATTGGAAATGTTAAAGTTCTTCAACATTGCGTTGACTCATGAGTTTCAATGCTTTTCCAGGTTTGGCCAATGCCAAGTCAGTAGGGGACTTTGAAAGGTATGAGATGTTCAGTGCACTTTAAAAGTTGGAAAAACCCTTTACACATTTAACTAAGGGTACTTTCAAGTATCTTTCAAAACATTTACCGGGAATTCACTTTCCACAGTGAGACTTCAATGGTTTCAAATTGCAGTAAGCGTTTAGTTTCTTCAATCACTCTTGTTGGCCAACATGTATGGTGTTTTCAACCAGGAAACGGGTTTAAAAGTGCACTTGAAAAACTTGGACAGATTGTTTCAAGTGGTTTAACAAAGGGATGGTTAATTCATTTATTTCAATTTTACCAGTTTGGCCCATCCAAGCAGAGGAGGATTTCAAAGTGATATGAGATTTCAAGCACTTTGAAAGCGTTTAGAAACCATCAAACATTCTTAACCATAAGGGTACTGGGAATTTTACCATGTACAACTGCTTTTAACAATTATTTTCATTAACACAAGTGAGACTTGTTAAGTGGTTTCACAACATACGATTCAGGGCCTGAATCACTTTGTGCAACATGTGTTGAGCTTATTTACAACAGGGATGTTCAAAATTATTATGTAAGTGCACTTTATGCACGTTGTGATCAATGGTTCAAACATTGCAGTTAAGACTCATTGGAGTTTCATTCAACCTTTAGTTTTCAATGCAAGTAATTGTTTTTTACAGAAGTGAGATTGAGAGGTTAAGTGCACTTGAAAACAGTTTAGGAACCTGAAACATTCTTTAAACCCTAATGTGTGAATTCATTTTCACCTCTTTCAAGACATTTTTCCCGTTTCACAGAGTGAGACTTGAAGTAATTGAATTCAAGTGAGTTCACCATTTCAGCCTTAAACTCATTGATTTCATCATGTGCCAGTTTTTTCCAAGAAGGATTTCAAAAGCTAGTTGGGGAAAATACTTTGAAAACTTGAAGTGTTTCACAACAGTGCTTAAACTCATTGGTTCGGGGAATTCTCATTTACCCTATTCAAGTCAATTTGGATTTCAAAAGTGGGATGAGATGTTAAGGCACTTTGAAAACAGTTGAAACCATCCAACAGTCCTAACATCAGTGTCTACAATTCATATTGACAACTGTTTTCCACAGTTTTCCTTTCACAAGACTGAGACTTTCTGTAATTGAATTCGCATATATGCGTTTCAGGGCCTTTAAAATCATTTAAGGTACACATGTGTGCAGCCTATTTTGGCCAACTGTTCAAAACTTGATTTCTAGAAAAACTAGGTTGATGTGTTTCAAGTGGTTTACAACGTTGCAGTTAAAGACTCAATGAGTTATTAACCTCAGTTTGGCCCAATTCAATCAAGGTTTAAAAGTAGTTTAATTTCCAAGTGCACTTTAAACAGTTGAAACCATCAAACAGTTCATTAACCTGATAAGTACTGTGTCACATTTACAACTTTTTTAAAGTGTTTTACACTTTCCACAGTGAGACTTGAAAGTAACTAATCAGCATATGTGTTTCAAGGGTTAAACATTTTTGTTAAGACATTTGAGTTTCATTCACCTCAGTTCAAAGCAAGTTTAGTTTGAAAAGTATATGAGATGTTCAAGTACGTTTGACAAACATGCAGTTAAGACTCATTGAGTTTCTTCAACCTCAGTTTGACATGGAAGTCAGGGATTTCAAAAGTGAGTATAGTGTTCAAGTACTTTTAAAAACGTTTCCAAACAGTTCTTAACGCATAGGACTGATTCATCATTACAGTATTTTACAGGCTATTTCACTTTCCACAGAGTAGACTTGAAAGGTCATTGTTCACAACGGTTCAGGGCCTGAAAATCACTTTTGTACACGTGTGTGACTTGTTTCACAGACATTTCAAACATTTTTCAGTGAAAAACTATGTCGCAGATGTGTTTCAAGTGGTTTCACAACATTGCAGTTAAGACTCATTCAGTTCATTCAACCTCAGTTTTGGCCCAATGCAGTCAAGGGTTCAAAAGTGAGTATAGATGTTAGTGCACTTTGAAAAGTGACAATCAAACATTCTAAATAAAGTTCTGAAATTCAATTTCAACTGTTTTACCAGGTATTTTCACTTTCCACAGAGTGAGACTTTGAGTAATTGAAATCATTACCGTTCAGCCTGAAAATACTATGTGTACACATTGTGACCTTGTTTCCACAGATCAGTTAAACTTCATTTCTTGAAACTATAGCAGATGTGTTTCAAGTTCAAAATTGCAGTTAGACTCATGATTTCATTACAGCTGTTTTGCCACAACAAGGGAATTTCAAAGAGTATGAGATTTCTAGTGACTTTGAAAACAGTTGGAAACCATTCAAATGGTTTCAACCATACATTGGTACTGAAGACTTCATCATTTTGCATTCAACCTAGTTTTCAATTCAAAGTGAGGACTTTTAAGAGTGAGTAGATTCAAGCATAGCTTTGAAAAACTGAGAAACTTACACATTTGTAGCTTATTTCCACAGGAATTCTGTTTACAAATTTTTCTGTGAAAAACTATTACAGTTGCTTCAAGTGGTTTCACAACATTGCATTAAGACTCATTGAGTTTCAGTCAAAATCAGTTTTGGCCCAATCAAGTGTGGATTTCAAGTTTATCGAGATGTTCAAATCACTTTCAAACTGTTGGAAACTATCAAGAGTTCTTACCATGAGGTACTGGAATTCATCATTTAAGCTTTTGAGATTTTTCCCTTTGCCCAATGAACTCAAGGGATTTAAAAAGGAGTTAGAGTTTCAAGGCCTGAAAAACACTTTGGTACACATAAACTGTTCAATAAGAAACTTATTTCATGTTAAACTGCTTTTCCAGATGTGTTTCAACTTTCCACAAGATGAGTTAAGACTCATTGAGTTCATTCATCTAGGTTTGGCCAAGAAGTCACTTTGTTAAAAGTGGTATGAGATGTTCAAGGAACGTTAAAAACAGTCGGTTCAGGGCCTGAAAATCACTTTGTGTACACATGTGTGACGGCTTGTTTTCCACCAGGAAACTGTTCAAAACACTTCATTTCTGTGAAAAACTATGTCGCAGATGTGTTTCAAGTGGTTTCACAACATTGCAGTTAAGACTCATTGAGTTTCATTCAACCTCAGTTTTGGCCCAATGCAAGTCAATGGGGATTTCAAAAGTTGAGTATGAGATGTTGAAGTGCACTTTGAAAAACAGTTGGGAAACCATCCAAACAGTTCTTAACCATAAGGGTACTGGGAATTCATCATTTAGAACTGCTTTTACCAGAGTATTTTCACTTTCCACAGAGTGAGACTTGAAGGTAACTTGAATTCAGCATAGCGTTTCAGGGCCTGAAAATCACTTTGTGTACACATGTGTGACGGCTTGTTTTCCACCAGGAAACTGTTCAAAACACTTCATTTCTGTGAAAAACTATGTCGCAGATGTGTTTCAAGTGGTTTCACAACATTGCAGTTAAGACTCATTGAGTTTCATTCAACCTCAGTTTTGGCCCAATGCAAGTCAATGGGGATTTCAAAAGTGAGTATGAGATGTTGAAGTGCACTTTGAAAAACAGTTGGGAAACCATCCAAACAGTTCTTAACCATAAGGGTACTGGGGAATTCATCATTTAGAACTGCTTTTACCAGAGTATTTTCACTTTCCACAGAGTGAGACTTGAAGGTAACTTGAATTCAGCATAAGCGTTTCAGGGCCTGAAAATCACTTTGTGTACACATGTGTGACGGCTTGTTTTCCACCAGGAAACTGTTCAAAACACTTCATTTCTGTGAAAAACTATGTCGCAGATGTGTTTCAAGTGGTTTCACAACATTGCAGTTAAGACTCATTGAGTTTCATTCAACCTCAGTTTTGGCCCAATGCAAGTCAATGGGGATTTCAAAAGTGAGTATGAGATGTTGAAGTGCACTTTGAAAAACAGTTGGGAAACCATCCAAACAGTTCTTAACCATAAGGGTACTGGGGAATTCATCATTTAGAACTGCTTTTACCAGAGTATTTTCACTTTCCACAGAGTGAGACTTGAAGGTAACTTGAATTCAGCATAGCAGCGTTTCAGGGCCTGAAAATCACTTTGTGTACACATGTGTGACGGCTTGTTTTCCACCAGGAAACTGTTCAAAACACTTCATTTCTGTGAAAAACTATGTCGCAGATGTGTTTCAAGTGGTTTCACAACATTGCAGTTAAGACTCATTGAGTTTCATTCAACCTCAGTTTTGGCCCAATGCAAGTCAATGGGGATTTCAAAATGTGAGTATGAGATGTTGAAGTGCACTTTGAAAAACAGTTGGGAAACCATCCAAACAGTTCTTAACCATAAGGGTACTGGGTTATTCATCATTTAGAACTGCTTTTACCAGAGTATTTTCACTTTCCACAGAGTGAGACTTGAAGGTAACTTGAATTCAGCATAAGCGTTTCAGGGCCTGAAAATCACTTTGTGTACACATGTGTGACGGCTTGTTTTCCACCAGGAAACTGTTCAAAACACTTCATTTCTGTGAAAAACTATGTCGCAGATGTGTTTCAAGTGGTTTCACAACATTGCAGTTAAGACTCATTGAGTTTCATTCAACCTCAGTTTTGGCCCAATGCAAGTCAATGGGGATTTCAAAAGTGAGTATGAGATGTTGAAGTGCACTTTGAAAAACAGTTGGGAAACCATCCAAACAGTTCTTAACCATAAGGGTACTGGGAATTCATCATTTAGAACTGCTTTTACCAGAGTATTTTCACTTTCCACAGAGTGAGACTTGAAGGTAACTTGAATTCAGCATAGCAGCGTTTCAGGGCCTGAAAATCACTTTGTGTACACATGTGTGACGGCTTGTTTTCCACCAGGAAACTGTTCAAAACACTTCATTTCTGTGAAAAACTATGTCGCAGATGTGTTTCAAGTGGTTTCACAACATTGCAGTTAAGACTCATTGAGTTTCATTCAACCTCAGTTTTGGCCCAATGCAAGTCAATGGGGATTTCAAAAGTGAGTATGAGATGTTGAAGTGCACTTTGAAAAACAGTTGGGAAACCATCCAAACAGTTCTTAACCATAAGGGTACTGGGAATTCATCATTTAGAACTGCTTTTACCAGAGTATTTTCACTTTCCACAGAGTGAGACTTGAAGGTAACTTGAATTCAGCATAGCAGCGTTTCAGGGCCTGAAAATCACTTTGTGTACACATGTGTGACGGCTTGTTTTCCACCAGGAAACTGTTCAAAACACTTCATTTCTGTGAAAAACTATGTCGCAGATGTGTTTCAAGTGGTTTCACAACATTGCAGTTAAGACTCATTGAGTTTCATTCAACCTCAGTTTTGGCCCAATGCAAGTCAATGGGGATTTCAAAAAGTGAGTATGAGATGTTCAAGTGCACTTTGAAAAACAGTTGGGAAACCATCCAAACAGTTCTTAACCATAAGGGTACTGGGAATTCATCATTTAGAACTGCTTTTACCAGAGTATTTTCACTTTCCACAGAGTGAGACTTGAAGGTAACTTGAATTCAGCATAGCGTTTCAGGGCCTGAAAATCACTTTGTGTACACATGTGTGACGGCTTGTTTTCCACCAGGAAACTGTTCAAAACACTTCATTTCTGTGAAAAACTATGTCGCAGATGTGTTTCAAGTGGTTTCACAACATTGCAGTTAAGACTCATTGAGTTTCATTCAACCTCAGTTTTGGCCCAATGCAAGTCAATGGGGATTTCAAAAGTGAGTATGAGATGTTGAAGTGCACTTTGAAAAACAGTTGGGAAACCATCCAAACAGTTCTTAACCATAAGGGTACTGGGAATTCATCATTTAGAACTGCTTTTACCAGAGTATTTTCACTTTCCACAGAGTGAGACTTGAAGGTAACTTGAATTCAGCATAGCGTTTCAGGGCCTGAAAATCACTTTGTGTACACATGTGTGACGGCTTGTTTTCCACCAGGAAACTGTTCAAAACACTTCATTTCTGTGAAAAACTATGTCGCAGATGTGTTTCAAGTGGTTTCACAACATTGCAGTTAAGACTCATTGAGTTTCATTCAACCTCAGTTTTGGCCCAATGCAAGTCAATGGGGATTTCAAAAAGTGAGTATGAGATGTTGAAGTGCACTTTGAAAAACAGTTGGGAAACCATCCAAACAGTTCTTAACCATAAGGGTACTGGGGAATTCATCATTTAGAACTGCTTTTACCAGAGTATTTTCACTTTCCACAGAGTGAGACTTGAAGGTAACTTGAATTCAGCATAGCAGCGTTTCAGGGCCTGAAAATCACTTTGTGTACACATGTGTGACGGCTTGTTTTCCACCAGGAAACTGTTCAAAACACTTCATTTCTGTGAAAAACTATGTCGCAGATGTGTTTCAAGTGGTTTCACAACATTGCAGTTAAGACTCATTGAGTTTCATTCAACCTCAGTTTTGGCCCAATGCAAGTCAATGGGGATTTCAAAAAGTGAGTATGAGATGTTGAAGTGCACTTTGAAAAACAGTTGGGAAACCATCCAAACAGTTCTTAACCATAAGGGTACTGGGAATTCATCATTTAGAACTGCTTTTACCAGAGTATTTTCACTTTCCACAGAGTGAGACTTGAAGGTAACTTGAATTCAGCATACCGCGTTTCAGGGCCTGAAAATCACTTTGTGTACACATGTGTGACGGCTTGTTTTCCACCAGGAAACTGTTCAAAACACTTCATTTCTGTGAAAAACTATGTCGCAGATGTGTTTCAAGTGGTTTCACAACATTGCAGTTAAGACTCATTGAGTTTCATTCAACCTCAGTTTTGGCCCAATGCAAGTCAATGGGGATTTCAAAAGTGAGTATGAGATGTTGAAGTGCACTTTGAAAAACAGTTGGGAAACCATCCAAACAGTTCTTAACCATAAGGGTACTGGGCCATCCAAACAGTTCTTAACCATAAGGGTACTGGGAATTCATCATTTAGAACTGCTTTTACCAGAGTATTTTCACTTTCCACAGAGTGAGACTTGAAGGTAACTTGAATTCAGCATAGCGTTTCAGGGCCTGAAAATCACTTTGTGTACACATGTGTGACGGCTTGTTTTCCACCAGGAAACTGTTCAAAACACTTCATTTCTGTGAAAAACTATGTCGCAGATGTGTTTCAAGTGGTTTCACAACATTGCAGTTAAGACTCATTGAGTTTCATTCAACCTCAGTTTTGGCCCAATGCAAGTCAATGGGGATTTCAAAAGTGAGTATGAGATGTTGAAGTGCACTTTGAAAAACAGTTTTGAAAAACAGTTGGGAAACCATCCAAACAGTTCTTAACCATAAGGGTACTGGGGAATTCATCATTTAGAACTGCTTTTACCAGAGTATTTTCACTTTCCACAGAGTGAGACTTGAAGGTAACTTGAATTCAGCATAGCGTTTCAGGGCCTGAAAATCACTTTGTGTACACATGTGTGACGGCTTGTTTTCCACCAGGAAACTCAAAACACTTCATTTATTCAAAACACTTCATTTCTGTGAAAAACTATGTCGCAGATGTGTTTCAAGTGGTTTCACAACATTGCAGTTAAGACTCATTGAGTTTCATTCAACCTCAGTTTTGGCCCAATGCAAGTCAATGGGGATTTCAAAAGTGAGTATGAGATGTTGAAGTGCACTTTGAAAAACAGTTGGGAAACCATCCAAACAGTTCTTAACCATAAGGGTACTGGGAATTCATCATTTAGAACTGCTTTTACCAGAGTATTTTCACTTTCCACAGAGTGAGACTTGAAGGTAACTTGAATTCAGCATACGCGTTTCAGGGCCTGAAAATCACTTTGTGTACACATGTGTGACGGCTTGTTTTCCACCAGGAAACTGTTCAAAACACTTCATTTCTGTGAAAAACTATGTCGCAGATGTGTTTCAAGTGGTTTCACAACATTGCAGTTAAGACTCATTGAGTTTCATTCAACCTCAGTTTTGGCCCAATGCAAGTCAATGGGGATTTCAAAATGTGAGTATGAGATGTTGAAGTGCACTTTGAAAAACAGTTGGGAAACCATCCAAACAGTTCTTAACCATAAGGGTACTGGGGAATTCATCATTTAGAACTGCTTTTACCAGAGTATTTTCACTTTCCACAGAGTGAGACTTGAAGGTAACTTGAATTCAGCATACAGCGTTTCAGGGCCTGAAAATCACTTTGTGTACACATGTGTGACGGCTTGTTTTCCACCAGGAAACTGTTCAAAACACTTCATTTCTGTGAAAAACTATGTCGCAGATGTGTTTCAAGTGGTTTCACAACATTGCAGTTAAGACTCATTGAGTTTCATTCAACCTCAGTTTTGGCCCAATGCAAGTCAATGGGGATTTCAAAAGTGAGTATGAGATGTTGAAGTGCACTTTGAAAAACAGTTGGGAAACCATCCAAACAGTTCTTAACCATAAGGGTACTGGGAATTCATCATTTAGAACTGCTTTTACCAGAGTATTTTCACTTTCCACAGAGTGAGACTTGAAGGTAACTTGAATTTCACCATAATGCGTTTCAGGGCCTGAAAATCACTTTGTGTACACATGTGTGACGGCTTGTTTTCCACCAGGAAACTGTTCAAAACACTTCATTTCTGTGAAAAACTATGTCGCAGATGTGTTTCAAGTGGTTTCACAACATTGCAGTTAAGACTCATTGAGTTTCATTCAACCTCAGTTTTGGCCCAATGCAAGTCAATGGGGATTTCAAAAGTGAGTATGAGATGTTGAAGTGCACTTTGAAAAACAGTTGGGAAACCATCCAAACAGTTCTTAACCATAAGGGTACTGGGGAATTCATCATTTAGAACTGCTTTTACCAGAGTATTTTCACTTTCCACAGAGTGAGACTTGAAGGTAACTTGAATTCAGCATAACGCTTTTCAGGGCCTGAAAATCACTTTCTGTACACATGTGTGACGGCTTGTTTTCCACCAGGAAACTGTTCAAAACACTTCATTTCTGTGAAAAACTATGTCGCAGATGTGTTTCAAGTGGTTTCACAACATTGCAGTTAAGACTCATTGAGTTTCATTCAACCTCAGTTTTGGCCCAATGCAAGTCAATGGGGATTTCAAAAGTGAGTATGAGATGTTGAAGTGCACTTTGAAAAACAGTTGGGAAACCATCCAAACAGTTCTTAACCATAAGGGTACTGGGAATTCATCATTTAGAACTGCTTTTACCAGAGTATTTTCACTTTCCACAGAGTGAGACTTGAAGGTAACTTGAATTCAGCATATAGCGTTTCAGGGCCTGAAAATCACTTTGTGTACACATGTGTGACGGCTTGTTTTCCACCAGGAAACTGTTCAAAACACTTCATTTCTGTGAAAAACTATGTCGCAGATGTGTTTCAAGTGGTTTCACAACATTGCAGTTAAGACTCATTGAGTTTCATTCAACCTCAGTTTTGGCCCAATGCAAGTCAATGGGGATTTCAAAAGTGAGTATGAGATGTTGAAGTGCACTTTGAAAAACAGTTGGGAAACCATCCAAACAGTTCTTAACCATAAGGGTACTGGGGAATTCATCATTTAGAACTGCTTTTACCAGAGTATTTTCACTTTCCACAGAGTGAGACTTGAAGGTAACTTGAATTCAGCATAGCGCGTTTCAGGGCCTGAAAATCACTTTGTGTACACATGTGTGACGGCTTGTTTTCCACCAGGAAACTGTTCAAAACACTTCATTTCTGTGAAAAACTATGTCGCAGATGTGTTTCAAGTGGTTTCACAACATTGCAGTTAAGACTCATTGAGTTTCATTCAACCTCAGTTTTGGCCCAATGCAAGTCAATGGGGATTTCAAAAGTGAGTATGAGATGTTGAAGTGCACTTTGAAAAACAGTTGGGAAACCATCCAAACAGTTCTTAACCATAAGGGTACTGGGGAATTCATCATTTAGAACTGCTTTTACCAGAGTATTTTCACTTTCCACAGAGTGAGACTTGAAGGTAACTTGAATTCAGCATAGCGCGTTTCAGGGCCTGAAAATCACTTTGTGTACACATGTGTGACGGCTTGTTTTCCACCAGGAAACTGTTCAAAACACTTCATTTCTGTGAAAAACTATGTCGCAGATGTGTTTCAAGTGGTTTCACAACATTGCAGTTAAGACTCATTGAGTTTCATTCAACCTCAGTTTTGGCCCAATGCAAGTCAATGGGGATTTCAAAATGTGAGTATGAGATGTTGAAGTGCACTTTGAAAAACAGTTGGGAAACCATCCAAACAGTTCTTAACCATAAGGGTACTGGGAATTCATCATTTAGAACTGCTTTTACCAGAGTATTTTCACTTTCCACAGAGTGAGACTTGAAGGTAACTTGAATTCAGCATAGCGCGTTTCAGGGCCTGAAAATCACTTTGTGTACACATGTGTGACGGCTTGTTTTCCACCAGGAAACTGTTCAAAACACTTCATTTCTGTGAAAAACTATGTCGCAGATGTGTTTCAAGTGGTTTCACAACATTGCAGTTAAGACTCATTGAGTTTCATTCAACCTCAGTTTTGGCCCAATGCAAGTCAATGGGGATTTCAAAAGTGAGTATGAGATGTTGAAGTGCACTTTGAAAAACAGTTGGGAAACCATCCAAACAGTTCTTAACCATAAGGGTACTGGGGAATTCATCATTTAGAACTGCTTTTACCAGAGTATTTTCACTTTCCACAGAGTGAGACTTGAAGGTAACTTGAATTCAGCATAGCGTTTCAGGGCCTGAAAATCACTTTGTGTACACATGTGTGACGGCTTGTTTTCCACCAGGAAACTGTTCAAAACACTTCATTTCTGTGAAAAACTATGTCGCAGATGTGTTTCAAGTGGTTTCACAACATTGCAGTTAAGACTCATTGAGTTTCATTCAACCTCAGTTTTGGCCCAATGCAAGTCAATGGGGATTTCAAAAGTGAGTATGAGATGTTGAAGTGCACTTTGAAAAACAGTTGGGAAACCCATCCAAACAGTTCTTAACCATAAGGGTACGGGGAATTCATAATTTAGAACTGCTTTTACCAGAGTATTTTCACTTTCCACAGAGTGAGACTTGAAGGTAACTTGAATTCAGCATAGCAGCGTTTCAGGGCCTGAAAATCACTTTGTGTACACATGTGTGACGGCTTGTTTTCCACCAGGAAACTGTTCAAAACACTTCATTTCTGTGAAAAACTATGTCGCAGATGTGTTTCAAGTGGTTTCACAACATTGCAGTTAAGACTCATTGAGTTTCATTCAACCTCAGTTTTGGCCCAATGCAAGTCAATGGGGATTTCAAAAGTGAGTATGAGATGTTGAAGTGCACTTTGAAAAACAGTTGGGAAACCATCCAAACAGTTCTTAACCATAAGGGTACTGGGAATTCATCATTTAGAACTGCTTTTACCAGAGTATTTTCACTTTCCACAGAGTGAGACTTGAAGGTAACTTGAATTCAGCATAGCGTTTCAGGGCCTGAAAATCACTTTGTGTACACATGTGTGACGGCTTGTTTTCCACCAGGAAACTGTTCAAAACACTTCATTTCTGTGAAAAACTATGTCGCAGATGTGTTTCAAGTGGTTTCACAACATTGCAGTTAAGACTCATTGAGTTTCATTCAACCTCAGTTTTGGCCCAATGCAAGTCAATGGGGATTTCAAAAGTGAGTATGAGATGTTGAAGTGCACTTTGAAAAACAGTTGGGAAACCATCCAAACAGTTCTTAACCATAAGGGTACTGGGGAATTCATCATTTAGAACTGCTTTTACCAGAGTATTTTCACTTTCCACAGAGTGAGACTTGAAGGTAACTTGAATTCAGCATAAGCGTTTCAGGGCCTGAAAATCACTTTGTGTACACATGTGTGACGGCTTGTTTTCCACCAGGAAACTGTTCAAAACACTTCATTTCTGTGAAAAACTATGTCGCAGATGTGTTTCAAGTGGTTTCACAACATTGCAGTTAAGACTCATTGAGTTTCATTCAACCTCAGTTTTGGCCCAATGCAAGTCAATGGGGATTTCAAAAGTGAGTATGAGATGTTGAAGTGCACTTTGAAAAACAGTTGGGAAACCATCCAAACAGTTCTTAACCATAAGGGTACTGGGGAATTCATCATTTAGAACTGCTTTTACCAGAGTATTTTCACTTTCCACAGAGTGAGACTTGAAGGTAACTTGAATTCAGCATAGCGTTTCAGGGCCTGAAAATCACTTTGTGTACACATGTGTGACGGCTTGTTTTCCACCAGGAAACTGTTCAAAACACTTCATTTCTGTGAAAAACTATGTCGCAGATGTGTTTCAAGTGGTTTCACAACATTGCAGTTAAGACTCATTGAGTTTCATTCAACCTCAGTTTTGGCCCAATGCAAGTCAATGGGGATTTCAAAAGTGAGTATGAGATGTTGAAGTGCACTTTGAAAAACAGTTGGGAAACCATCCAAACAGTTCTTAACCATAAGGGTACTGGGGAATTCATCATTTAGAACTGCTTTTACCAGAGTATTTTCACTTTCCACAGAGTGAGACTTGAAGGTAACTTGAATTCAGCATAGCAGCGTTTCAGGGCCTGAAAATCACTTTGTGTACACATGTGTGACGGCTTGTTTTCCACCAGGAAACTGTTCAAAACACTTCATTTCTGTGAAAAACTATGTCGCAGATGTGTTTCAAGTGGTTTCACAACATTGCAGTTAAGACTCATTGAGTTTCATTCAACCTCAGTTTTGGCCCAATGCAAGTCAATGGGGATTTCAAAAGTGAGTATGAGATGTTGAAGTGCACTTTGAAAAACAGTTGGGAAACCATCCAAACAGTTCTTAACCATAAGGGTACTGGGAATTCATCATTTAGAACTGCTTTTACCAGAGTATTTTCACTTTCCACAGAGTGAGACTTGAAGGTAACTTGAATTCAGCATAAGCGTTTCAGGGCCTGAAAATCACTTTGTGTACACATGTGTGACGGCTTGTTTTCCACCAGGAAACTGTTCAAAACACTTCATTTCTGTGAAAAACTATGTCGCAGATGTGTTTCAAGTGGTTTCACAACATTGCAGTTAAGACTCATTGAGTTTCATTCAACCTCAGTTTTGGCCCAATGCAAGTCAATGGGGATTTCAAAAGTGAGTATGAGATGTTGAAGTGCACTTTGAAAAACAGTTGGGAAACCATCCAAACAGTTCTTAACCATAAGGGTACTGGGGAATTCATCATTTAGAACTGCTTTTACCAGAGTATTTTCACTTTCCACAGAGTGAGACTTGAAGGTAACTTGAATTCAGCATA
Organism: Polypterus senegalus; assembly: GCF_016835505.1. Lineage (NCBI taxonomy): Eukaryota > Metazoa > Chordata > Cladistia > Polypteriformes > Polypteridae > Polypterus > Polypterus senegalus. The sequence goes on from NW_024377973.1 coordinate 15,814, forward strand.
ACGCGTTTCAGGGCCTGAAAATCACTTTGTGTACACATGTGTGACGGCTTGTTTTCCACCAGGAAACTGTTCAAAACACTTCATTTCTGTGAAAAACTATGTCGCAGATGTGTTTCAAGTGGTTTCACAACATTGCAGTTAAGACTCATTGAGTTTCATTCAACCTCAGTTTTGGCCCAATGCAAGTCAATGGGGATTTCAAAAGTGAGTATGAGATGTTGAAGTGCACTTTGAAAAACAGTTGGGAAACCATCCAAACAGTTCTTAACCATAAGGGTACTGGGAATTCATCATTTAGAACTGCTTTTACCAGAGTATTTTCACTTTCCACAGAGTGAGACTTAAAGGTAACTTGAATTCAGCATAACGCGTTTCAGGGCCTGAAAATCACTTTGTGTACACATGTGTGACGGCTTGTTTTCCACCAGGAAACTGTTCAAAACACTTCATTTCTGTGAAAAACTATATCGCAGATGTGTTTCAAGTGGTTTCACAACATTGCAGTTAAGACTCATTGAGTTTCATTCAACCTCAGTTTTGGCCCAATGCAAGTCAATGGGGATTTCAAAAGTGAGTATGAGATGTTGAAGTGCACTTTGAAAAACAGTTGGGAAACCATCCAAACAGTTCTTAACCATAAGGGTACTGGGGAATTCATCATTTAGAACTGCTTTTACCAGAGTATTTTCACTTTCCACAGAGTGAGACTTGAAGGTAACTTGAATTCAGCATAGCAGCGTTTCAGGGCCTGAAAATCACTTTGTGTACACATGTGTGACGGCTTGTTTTCCACCAGGAAACTGTTCAAAACACTTCATTTCTGTGAAAAACTATGTCGCAGATGTGTTTCAAGTGGTTTCACAACATTGCAGTTAAGACTCATTGAGTTTCATTCAACCTCAGTTTTGGCCCAATGCAAGTCAATGGGGATTTCAAAAGTGAGTATGAGATGTTGAAGTGCACTTTGAAAAACAGTTGGGAAACCATCCAAACAGTTCTTAACCATAAGGGTACTGGGGAATTCATCATTTAGAACTGCTTTTACCAGAGTATTTTCACTTTCCACAGAGTGAGACTTGAAGGTAACTTGAATTCAGCATAGCGTTTCAGGGCCTGAAAATCACTTTGTGTACACATGTGTGACGGCTTGTTTTCCACCAGGAAACTGTTCAAAACACTTCATTTCTGTGAAAAACTATGTCGCAGATGTGTTTCAAGTGGTTTCACAACATTGCAGTTAAGACTCATTGAGTTTCATTCAACCTCAGTTTTGGCCCAATGCAAGTCAATGGGGATTTCAAAAGTGAGTATGAGATGTTGAAGTGCACTTTGAAAAACAGTTGGGAAACCATCCAAACAGTTCTTAACCATAAGGGTACTGGGGAATTCATCATTTAGAACTGCTTTTACCAGAGTATTTTCACTTTCCACAGAGTGAGACTTGAAGGTAACTTGAATTCAGCATAGCGTTTCAGGGCCTGAAAATCACTTTGTGTACACATGTGTGACGGCTTGTTTTCCACCAGGAAACTGTTCAAAACACTTCATTTCTGTGAAAAACTATGTCGCAGATGTGTTTCAAGTGGTTTCACAACATTGCAGTTAAGACTCATTGAGTTTCATTCAACCTCAGTTTTGGCCCAATGCAAGTCAATGGGGATTTCAAAATGTGAGTATGAGATGTTGAAGTGCACTTTGAAAAACAGTTGGGAAACCATCCAAACAGTTCTTAACCATAAGGGTACTGGGAATTCATCATTTAGAACTGCTTTTACCAGAGTATTTTCACTTTCCACAGAGTGAGACTTGAAGGTAACTTGAATTCAGCATAGCAGCGTTTCAGGGCCTGAAAATCACTTTGTGTACACATGTGTGACGGCTTGTTTTCCACCAGGAAACTGTTCAAAACACTTCATTTCTGTGAAAAACTATGTCGCAGATGTGTTTCAAGTGGTTTCACAACATTGCAGTTAAGACTCATTGAGTTTCATTCAACCTCAGTTTTGGCCCAATGCAAGTCAATGGGGATTTCAAAAGTGAGTATGAGATGTTGAAGTGCACTTTGAAAAACAGTTGGGAAACCATCCAAACAGTTCTTAACCATAAGGGTACTGGGGAATTCATCATTTAGAACTGCTTTTACCAGAGTATTTTCACTTTCCACAGAGTGAGACTTGAAGGTAACTTGAATTCAGCATAGCGTTTCAGGGCCTGAAAATCACTTTGTGTACACATGTGTGACGGCTTGTTTTCCACCAGGAAACTGTTCAAAACACTTCATTTCTGTGAAAAACTATTCTGCAGATGTGTTTCAAGTGGTTTCACAACATTGCAGTTAAGACTCATTGAGTTTCATTCAACCTCAGTTTTGGCCCAATGCAAGTCAATGGGGATTTCAAAAGTGAGTATGAGATGTTGAAGTGCACTTTGAAAAACAGTTGGGAAACCATCCAAACAGTTCTTAACCATAAGGGTACTGGGGAATTCATCATTTAGAACTGCTTTTACCAGAGTATTTTCACTTTCCACAGAGTGAGACTTGAAGGTAACTTGAATTCAGCATAGCAGCGTTTCAGGGCCTGAAAATCACTTTGTGTACACATGTGTGACGGCTTGTTTTCCACCAGGAAACTGTTCAAAACACTTCATTTCTGTGAAAAACTATGTCGCAGATGTGTTTCAAGTGGTTTCACAACATTGCAGTTAAGACTCATTGAGTTTCATTCAACCTCAGTTTTGGCCCAATGCAAGTCAATGGGGATTTCAAAAGTGAGTATGAGATGTTGAAGTGCACTTTGAAAAACAGTTGGGAAACCATCCAAACAGTTCTTAACCATAAGGGTACCTGGGAATTCATCATTTAGAACTGCTTTTACCAGAGTATTTTCACTTTCCACAGAGTGAGACTTGAAGGTAAGTTGAATTCAGCATACCGCGTTTCAGGGCCTGAAAATCACTTTGTGTACACATGTGTGACGGCTTGTTTTCCACCAGGAAACTGTTCAAAACACTTCATTTCTGTGAAAAACTATGTCGCAGATGTGTTTCAAGTGGTTTCACAACATTGCAGTTAAGACTCATTGAGTTTCATTCAACCTCAGTTTTGGCCCAATGCAAGTCAATGGGGATTTCAAAAACTGAGTATGAGATGTTGAAGTGCACTTTGAAAAACAGTTGGGAAACCATCCAAACAGTTCTTAACCATAAGGGTACTGGGAATTCATCATTTAGAACTGCTTTTACCAGAGTATTTTCACTTTCCACAGAGTGAGACTTGAAGGTAACTTGAATTCAGCATAGCGTTTCAGGGCCTGAAAATCACTTTGTGTACACATGTGTGACGGCTTGTTTTCCACCAGGAAACTGTTCAAAACACTTCATTTCTGTGAAAAACTATATCGCAGATGTGTTTCAAGTGGTTTCACAACATTGCAGTTAAGACTCATTGAGTTTCATTCAACCTCAGTTTTGGCCCAATGCAAGTCAATGGGGATTTCAAAAGTGAGTATGAGATGTTGAAGTGCACTTTGAAAAACAGTTGGGAAACCATCCAAACAGTTCTTAACCATAAGGGTACTGGGGAATTCATCATTTAGAACTGCTTTTACCAGAGTATTTTCACTTTCCACAGAGTGAGACTTGAAGGTAACTTGAATTCAGCATAAGCGTTTCAGGGCCTGAAAATCACTTTGTGTACACATGTGTGACGGCTTGTTTTCCACCAGGAAACTGTTCAAAACACTTCATTTCTGTGAAAAACTATGTCGCAGATGTGTTTCAAGTGGTTTCACAACATTGCAGTTAAGACTCATTGAGTTTCATTCAACCTCAGTTTTGGCCCAATGCAAGTCAATGGGGATTTCAAAAGTGAGTATGAGATGTTGAAGTGCACTTTGAAAAACAGTTGGGAAACCATCCAAACAGTTCTTAACCATAAGGGTACTGGGGAATTCATCATTTAGAACTGCTTTTACCAGAGTATTTTCACTTTCCACAGAGTGAGACTTGAAGGTAACTTGAATTCAGCATAGCAGCGTTTCAGGGCCTGAAAATCACTTTGTGTACACATGTGTGACGGCTTGTTTTCCACCAGGAAACTGTTCAAAACACTTCATTTCTGTGAAAAACTATGTCGCAGATGTGTTTCAAGTGGTTTCACAACATTGCAGTTAAGACTCATTGAGTTTCATTCAACCTCAGTTTTGGCCCAATGCAAGTCAATGGGGATTTCAAAAGGTGAGTATGAGATGTTGAAGTGCACTTTGAAAAACAGTTAGCATAGCGTTC
>NW_024377974.1:0-21972 GCF_016835505.1 Polypterus senegalus
CTGAAGAGTGTGGAATTGGGGTATGCAACATTTTGAGTACTCACCATTTTACATGAGGCCCAGAAATTGAGCATGTGAGCATCCTTAGTATAGATCTGTGCTCAATTTAATTTAATGAAAACAGTACTGGTGCATGTACTGCTCAAAAGATGTATCATCTTCTTTAGAGGTCCGACCATTACAAAAATGTCTGTACAAGACAGGTGAGGTCTTCAATTAATCACTTTATCTTCCTAAGGCACTAAATGGTACATACAGTCATTTGAAAAGTAAGTATTCCCAATGGAAACTCTGACTTTCTCACTGTACATATTTGAATATGCAAACAGTAGATCTTCATGCAAACTGTACTACCGATAAAGGTGAAATACACACGGAAAATTTGCCTTTAAGTTATTTACATCTACGGATATTTCTGTAAATAATGATCTACTTGGATCTCCTGAGGAAAAAGCAAGCACACCTTTGATCTCAGAATTTTGTATTGCCCAATTAGTAGGATGACTTCTGTAGGCATTTTGCATAACTACCCAACTGTTTTAGTGACATCGACTCAGTGAAATTTTGACCACTCCACCTGCAAAATTCCTTCAGTTGCAAGATGTTAGTAGGTTTTCTTGCCAGAACTGCCCGTTCAAATGCTCCCACAACATTTCAATGGGATTCAAATCAGGGCTTTCACTATGCCAGCCCATAACCATCCATTTCTTCTTTCAGAGCCATTCCTTACTGGATTTGCTAGTGTGTTTCAGATCATTATTGTACTGAAGGGTCTTTTTCATATTTAACTTTCAAATAGATGGCCTCACAATCTCCTGAAGCATATGTAAATATGAGGCAGAATTCACATTTGACTTGATGAAGGTGACTAGGCCCTGAGTCACAAAGTAACTCCAAACAATAGCATTTCACCAACATGCTTCACAGATGGCATGAGGTTCGTCTCCTAAACTGGTGTCTTCGGTTTATACTTATTCTGCTTCGGAAAGTATATTTTATAACCATTTAACCACTTCAAAGTTACTTTATCACTAACAGTCCAGACAAGTAAAATCTATTAAACTATACAAATATTGTAGCTTGTAATTTTTTAAAATGCTATAATTGCTTTCATGGAATTGTTTTACCTAACACAATATTATAAATCAACCATACATTTTCAGTAATATTGTTGTCGTTTTGCCTTTTCTGTGATTGCAAATTAGCAATTTAAATTTTGTAATGTATTATTTTTAGAAGAAACCTAATCTATTTTGAGACATGTACTGCATAATGTTTAATTATGTTTTCTTAGGATGGATGTACTGAGCTTGAAAACATCCAAAGAGAACTGCAAGAGGTACAGTAAATTAATACTTTATTTTATTGATACATTATTCCCCTTTTTAAGATCATTTTGTATTTATAAAATAAATTACCATAGCAAACATAGTCAAATTTTATATTATTTGTTCAATCTGTTAATTAACAAGCTTGAAATTTAAGAATATGTAGTCTAGAACATTTGGCTTCCAGGGGTACTACCAGAAATAGGAATTAGGATACTCTTGCCCTCATGATGGGCATTAACCTTCTGCATCTGATTGATTGATACTGCACTGGTAAATAGGAGGTGAAGATTTTGGCTACAGAGGAGTATGCCCTCACCTACCGATGGAAGGTTGTCTCTTTTGTTGGTCACTCATTCCATGAAAAATTGGTTATTTGTCTTCCATCCTATTTTACAACCGTAGTCAATTACCTAAACCAGGTCTCGCTATGTCAAAATTTCAGAGTTCAAACCACAATACTCATGTAGAGTATGAGAGCCAGCACAGTTAATTTAATAATCACCACTAATATAACAGATATAGCAGATTAAACAGAATGTTATGAATAAAGAACAATTGTTACCTTCCTCTATTCCATGCAAAGTAATATTCATGCATTATATAGTACTACTCTCAAAATACCCACGCTTTGCAGCAGAGAAGTAGTGTGTTAAAGAACTCATAACAGTGACAAAACAATTACATTGACAATCATGTTACGTTATTTTTAAAAAGTTTCCTTTTCTTTTTCGTTACTTCTTCAACACACTACTTCTCCGCTGCGAAGCGCGGGTATTTTGCTAGTATATATCACACCGTTTATTCACAGTTCTACTATATACAAAGTCTTACTGCACGCCACCAAGCCCCACAGTCTCCCAAAGTCCAGGCTCTCAATAGCCACTTTCTTCTTCTCACACAAATCACACTTGGGCCTCTCCTCGCCTCCTCTGCACCGACCTCGTCTTCCTCCTCACCCGACTCCAGCCTTGATTGCAGGGCGGCGGCTCCTTAAATAGGTGGCTGACTGCTGACCGCACCCAGCCACCTGTGACAATATATATATATGCCCACATGGCACGTGTTCAGTCTCTTCCTGTGCATTCTCTGTGCAGAGAGAGAGAGAGAGACACACACACACACACACGGCGAGACAGACACACACACACACAGGGCCTTATACGAGAACAGACAAACGGCAGCATGTCTATGAACTTAATTTAAACTTACGGTTTACACGTGCTTTGTTTCCACAGTAGCTGCACTTATGAATATGCTTGTATGCGCCACTCGCTTCATATTCTTTTGCTCCCTTCTCAATTGTGTAAGGCATTTTTTGTTCAGCGCTCTTTGGAGCTCTTCCTTGTTCTCTACGTACTGCGTTCAGTCAGTTCACGTGAGGCACTAGTTCTTCATTTGCGAATATTTACCTTATATGGGCAGGCACTCAATTACATGGGAGGCGTGGACGATGAGGGACGCAACTCTGCCTCACACTGCGACCGAGCTGCAGGCAATGGCCGTATATATGGACAAAAGTAGGTTCCAGTTATGACCGTTACGCGTAGAATTTCGAAATGAAACCCACCTAACTCTTGTAAGTAAGCTGTAAGGAATGACCCTGCCAAATTTCAGCCTTCCACCTACACGGGAAGTTGGAGAATTAGTGATGAGTCAGTGAGTGAGTGAGTCAGTCAGTGAGGGCTTTGCCTTTTATTAATAAACTAGCAAAATACCCGTGCTTCGCAGCAGCGAAGTACTGCCATAAATTTTATTAAGAAGAAAAGTAAACCTTTTTAAACTGAGGGAAAATATACCAATAATTATTTGTTAAGGATCTCTTTGTATACCACGTTGTCAGTTCGGCAATCCGGTTGTAATATGACCAAGCTGTGCGCTGAGCTTACTCTTGAGCATGCAACGTACAGTTGGCCATGTGAAAAGCAATCTTGCCTCAAATCTCACAGCTTGGATTGCTGCTGTCATAATCGGTTTGAGTTTCATGGTTTGTTTCAATTACGACAGTATTTGTAGGACTTGTGCTGAAGTGACATTCGGCATCTGTCAAGCGTTGTAAGCATACAACCGGTTTCATCGATAACTTTGCATCCAGCTTTTGAGAGTTTAAACATTCATAAACATCAAAATGTCCACTACTGAAATCGTCACCTGTGAATCTAAGATGTTTAAGAGGCATTGGCGTTTGTCCAAAGGTGTAAAATATTTGGCCATCTCGGTACACTTGAAAGTGACAACCGAACAATTCAGATGCAGCCATCAACTCACATGCAGAACCATAGGTGAAGGGCTTAAGCATTTCACTCTTATAGTGCTCCTGTGTAGTATAATTATCTCCTGTACCGTCCTCAGTCCACACCTTGAACCTGTCCCAGTCATTCAATACATAAGACACAATGTTCCTCCGGATATCAAGAGTGAGCCTGATATGGCCGTGCAAAATGTAACACAGAGAATGGAAAAGGCAGGTGCCATCTCCGGGCATGGAAACCACTCGGTAAGTGACAGTTCTTTGATCGATGATGATCACCTCGATAGACATGTTAATGGGGGTACGGTTGGAACGATAAAGGAAATGGGTACCTAAACAATGTAAAGTAAGTCTAAAATACCTACACAATAACTATAATCGTAATAAACGAACAATAAAACAGCGGAGAAGCCGTGGATTAAATAAACAGGCTGTAGTTATTAGCAGGGAGGACGTGAATCCATGGCAGCAAGGAAGGGAATAAAGAGACCGGGCGGATGGCCTATAAGCAGGCAGCCAACAGCGTGGGAGGCATGGGGATGGGGGACCCAACGCCGCCTCACACAGCGACCGAGCTGCAGGCTATGGAGGTATATATGTACGTAAGTAGGATTCAGTTAGCGTTGGGAACCGCGTCAAATTTCTTGAAGATGGGCCCATAAGTAACAAAGACCCCCCCGGGGGCCTTTTTGTTAAAAATTTTTTAAAAAAAATTTTTTTTAAACGGGGGAAAATAAAAAAAAAAATTTTTTTAAAAAAAAAAATTCCCCAAAACCAAAAATAACCAATTTTTTTAAAAAAAAGAAAAAAAGGGGTTTTTTTAAAAAAACCCCCCCAAAAAAGGGGGGGAAAAAAAGGGGGGGGGGAAAAAAAATTAAAATTTTTCCGGTCGGAAAGGCACCAAAAAATTTTTGGGGGGCCCCCTTTTAAAAAACCCTTTTCCCCAAAAAAAAAAATTTTTTTAAAAAAAAACCCCCCCCAAAGGGGGTTTTGGTTTTTAAAAGGGGGTTTTTTCCGGGGGGAAAATTTTTTGGGGGGGAAAAAAAAAATTAAAGGCCCCCCAAAAAAAGGGGGGAAACCCCCTTTTTTTCCCGGGGGGGGGAAATTTTTTTCCCCGGGGCCCCCCCCCTTCCCCCCCGGGGGCAAAAAAAAAAAAAACCCCCTTTTAAAAATTTTTTTTTAAAAAATTTTAAAAGAAAAAAAAAAAAAATAAAAAAAAAAAAACCCCCTTTTTTTTCCTTTTTTTTTTAAAATTTTTTTTTTTTTTTAAAGGGGGGGTTTTTTAAAATTTTTTTTCCAAACCCTTAAAAAAAAATTTTTTTTTTTAAAAAAAAAAAAGGGGGAAAAAAAGGGGGGAAAAACCAGGGGGGAACCCAGGGGGGGAAAAAAATTAAAAAAAACCCCCAAAAAAAGCCCCCCCCAAAAGGGGGGGAAAAAAGGGGGGGGAAAAAAAACCCCCCCTTTTTTGGGGGAAAAAAATTTTTAAAATTTTTTTTTAAGGAACCCAAAAAAAATTTCTTTTTGGTTTTAAAAAAAAGGCCTTTAAAAAGGTTTTTTTTTAAGGGGGGGTTTTTTAAAAAATTTTCAAAAAAAAAAATTTTTTTTTTGAAAAAAAAAATTAAAAAAAAAAGGTTTTTTTCCCTTTTTTTTGGGGTTTGGGTTTGGGAATTTTTTTTTTTTTTTGGGGGAAATTTGGGGCCCCCCTTTTTGGGGGGGGGGTGGGGTTTTAAAAAAAAGGGGGAAATTTGGGGTTTTTCCTTTTTTTTAAAAAAAAAATTTTTTTTTTTAATTTTTTTTTCCCCCCAATTTTTAATTTTTCCAAAATTTTTTTTAATTTTTTTTTTTTAAAAAAAATTTTTTTTAAAAAAAAAGGGGGGGTTTCCCCCCAAAAGCCCAAAGGGTTTTTTAAAACCCCCCAAATTTTTTGGGGGGGAAAAAAAAAAATTTTTTTTTTTTTTGGGGGTTTTATTTTTAAAATTTTTTTTTTCCCCCCCCCCCAAAAATTTTTTAAAAAAAGGGGGGGGAAAAAAAAAACCCCCCCAAAAAAAAAATTTTTTTTTTTTCCTTTTTTTTTTTTTTTATTTTTTTTTTAAAAAATTTTTTTTTTTTTTTTTAAAAAAACCTTTAAATTTTTTTTTTTAAAACCCCGGGTTTTAAAAGGGGAAAAAACCACCCCCGGGGAATTTTTTAAAAAAGGAAAAAAAAAAATTTTAAAAACCCTTTTTTTAAAATTTTAAAAAGGGGTTTTTTAAAACCCCCCAAAAAAAATTTGGGGAAAAAAATTTTCCTTTTGGGGGCCCCCCCCCTTTTTTTTCCCCAAAAAAAAAAAAAATTAAAAGGTTTTAAAAGGGGGGCCCAAGGAAACCCCGGGAAATTAACCCCAAAAACCCTTTTTTTTTAAAAAAAAAAAAAACCCCTTTTTTAAAAACCCCCCCCAAAAAAAAAAAGGGGAAAAAAAAAAAAAAAAAAAATTTTAAAAAAACCCCCCGGGGGTTTTTTATTTTTTTTGGATTTTTTTTTTGGCCCTTTTGGCCCCCCCCAAAAAAAATTTAATTTTTTAAAATTCCCCAATTAAAAAATTTTTTTTAAAAAGGGGGGGGCCCCCTTTTTTTGGAAAACCTTTTTTTTAATTTTAAAACCCCCATTTTTAAAAAATTTTTTGGTTTTTTAAAATTTTTTAAAAAAAGGGGCCCCCGGGGAAAAAAAAAAATTTTTGGCCCCCGGGGCAAAAAAAATTTGTTTTTTAATTTTTAAAAAATTTTTAAAATTTTAAAAAGGGTTTTTTTTTTCCAAAAAAAAAACCCCCCCCCCCCTTTTTTTTTTGGGGGGGGGAAAAATTTTTTTTTTAAAATTTTTTTTAAAAATTTTTTTTTCCAAAAAAAAAAAGGAAAATTTTTTGCCCCTTTTAAAAATTTTGGGGGGATTTTTCCGGGTTTTATTTTTTCCCCCCCTTTTAAAAAGGGGGGTTTTAAAAAAATTTGGGTTTTTTAAAAAAAAAAATTTTTTCCCGGGGGGGCCCCCTTTTTTTGGGGGTTTTAAAAATTTTTTAAAATTTTTTTCCCCCTTTGGGGCCCCCCCCCGTATTTTTAAGGGGGGGTTTTTTTTCCCCGTTACCCAAAACCCCCCCCCTTTTTTGGGGGGAAAAAAAAAAAAATTTTTTTCCCCCCCCTTTGGGAAAAAAAAAAACCCAACCCCCAAAAAAAAAATTTTTAAAAAAAAAAAAAAAAAAAAAAGGGGGGGGCCTTTAAAAACCCCCAAAAAAAAAAAATTTTTCCCAAAAAAATTTGTTTTTTAAAAAAATTTTTTTTTTTTTGGGGGGGGGGGGGCCCCCCCCCCAAAACCCCCCAAAAAAAGGAAATTTTTGGGGTTGGGGGGGGGGGGGGAAAAAAAAAAAATTTTAAAACCCAAAAAAAATTTTTTTGGGCCATTTTTTTTAAAAAAAAATTTCCCCCCTTTTGGATTTAAAAAAAAAAATTTTTGGGGGAAAGGGGAAAAAACCCCCCTTTTTTTTTTTTCCCCCCCAAAGGGGGGAAAAAATTCCCAAAAAGGTTTTTTAAACAAAAAAATTTTTAAAATTTTTTTGGGGGTTTTTTTAAAAACCCAAAAAAAAAACCCCCTTTTTTTTTAAAAAAAAAGGGAAAAAAAAATTTTTTTTTTTATTTTTTTTTTAAAATTTTTTTTCCCCTTTGGGAAAACCCAAAAAAAAATGCAATTTTTTCCCCCCCAAAATTTTAAAAAAAATTGGGTTTTTTTAAACCTTAAAATGGGGAAAATTTAAAAATTTTTTTTAAAACCTTTTTTTGGGGGGGCCCCCCAAAGGGGGCCCCTTTAAAAAAAAAAAAACCCCAAAAAAAATTTTTAAAAAAACCCCTTTTTTTTTTTCCCCAAAAAAAACCAAAAAAACCCTTTTTTCCAAAAAAAAAAAAAAAAAAAAAAAAAAATTTTTTTTTCCCCAAAAAAAAAAAAAAAAACCCCCCCCGGGGGAAAAAAAAAAAAAAAAAAAACCGGGGAAAACCAAAAAAAAAGGGAAAATTTTTTTTAAAAAAAATTTTTGGGTTTTTTTTTGGGGGGGAAAAAAAAAAAAAATTTTTTTTTTTAAAAAAAAACCCCCTTCCCACAACCAAAAACCCCCAAAAAAAAACCCCCGGGAAAAAAAATTTTTAAAAAAAAATTTTTAAAATTTTTTTAAAAAAATTTTAAAAAAAATTAAAAAATTTTTTTTTTCCCCCCAAATTTTCCCTTCCCCTGAAAAACCCCCCCCTTTTGGGGGGGAAAAAAAAAAATTTTTTAAATTTTTAAAAACACCCCCCCCCCCCCCCCCCCCCCTTTTTTTTTTTTAAACCCCCAAAAAAAGGGGGAAAAAAAAGGGGAAAAAAAAATTAAAAAAGGGGAAAAAGGGGGAAAAAAAATTTTAAAAACCCCCCCCCCCAAAAAAAAGGGGGCCCCTTAAAAAAAATCCACCCCCCCCCCCCTTTAAAAAAAAAAAAAATTTCCTTTCCCTTTTTTTAAAAAAAGGGGGGGGGGAAAAAAAAATTTTTTTTTTTAAAAAACCTTAAATTTTTTTTCCCCCCTTTTTTTAAAAAAAAGGGGCTTTTTTTTTAAAAACCCCAAAAAAAATAAAAAAAAACCCCAATTTTTTTTTTTGGGGGGAAAAAAAAAAGGGTTTGGGGCCGGGGGAAAAAACCCGGGGTTTTTTTAAAAAAAAAAGGGGGGAAAAAAAACCCCTTTTTTTTTTTTTTTGGGGCCCTTTTAAAAAAGGGGGAAAAAAAATTAAAAAAAAAAAATTTTGTCCCGGCCCGGGCCCCAAAAAAAAAAAAAAAAGGGGAAAAAAAGGGAAAAAAAAAAACCCGGGAAAAAAATTTGGGATTTTTTTAAAAAAAACCCCAAAAAAAAAAATTTAAATTTAAAAAAAAAAAAAAAAAAACCCCCCCCCCCTTTTTTAAAAAAAAAAAAAAAAATTTTTTTTTTTTTTTTCCCCTTTCCAAAAAAAAAGGGAAAATCCCAAAATAAAATTTTTTAAAAAAAAAAAAAACCCCCCCCCCTTTAAAATAAAAAAAAACCCAAATTTTTTTTCCCTTTTTAAAAAAAAAAGGGCCCCCCCCTTTTCCCCCTTTTTTTTTAAAAATTTTTTGGGGTTTTTAAATTTTTAATGGGGTTAAAAAAAAAAATTTTTTTTTTTAAAAAAACCCCTTTTTTTTAAATTAAATTTTTTTTAAAAAAAAAATTTTTTTTTTGGGGGTTTTTTAAAATTTTTTAAAAATTTTTTTTCCCGGGGATTTTTTTTTCCCCGGTTTTTTTTTAAAAAAAGGGGGAAAAAATTTTTCCCCGGTTTTTTTTTTGGGGAAAACCCCCCTTTTTTTTTTTTTTTGGGCCCCCCCCCAAAAATTTTAAAAAACCCAAATTTTTTAAAGGGCCCCCTTTTTTTAAAAAAGGGCCCCCCCCTTTTTTTTTTTTTTTTAAAAAGGGTTTGGAAAAAAAATTTTTTAAAATTTTTTCCTTAAAAAAAAAATTTTAAAATTTTTTGGGGTGAAAAAAAATTTTTTTTTTTTTAAATTGGAAAATTTTTTTTTTTCCGGCCCCCCCTTTTTTTTTTTTAAAAAAATTTTTTAAAAAAAAAAATTATTTTTTTTAAAAAATGAAAAAAAAAAAAAAGGGGGAAAATTTTTCTTTTATTTTTTTGGGGGGGTTTTTTTCCCTTTTTTTTTAAATTTTTTTCCCCTTAATTAAAAAAAAAATTTTTAAAAAAAAAAAAAAAAAAAAACCCCCCCCAAAAAATTTTTTTTCCCCGGGTTTTTTTTTAAAAAATTCCCTTTTTTTTAAAAAAAAAATTTTTGGGGGGCCCCAAAAAAAAAAAAATTTTCCAAATTTTTCCCCAAAACCTTCCTTTGGGGGTTTTTTTTTTTGGGGGGGTTTTTTTAAATTTTTCCCCCCAAAAGGGGTTTTCCTTTTTTAAAAACCCCCCCCCAAAACCAAAAAAAAAACCCCAATTTTTTAAAAAATTTTTTTAAAAAATAAAATTCGGGGAAACATTTTTTAAAAAAAAAAATTTTTTTTTTTTTAAAAAAAATTTTTTTCCCCCCCTTTTCCCCGGGGGGGCCCCCCGGGGGAATTGGGGCCCCCAAAAAAAGGGGGGGCCCAAAAGGGGGGGCCCCTTTCCCCGGGCCCCCAAAAAAGGGGGAAAATGGGGGGAAAAGGGGGGGAAAAAAAAAAAAACCCAAAAATTAAAACCTTTTTTAAAATTTTTTTAAAAATTTTTTTTAAAGGTTTTTTGTTTTTTTTTTTAAAATTTTTTTTCCCCCCTTTACCCCAAAAAAAAAACCCCCCTTTTTTCCCTTTCCCCCCCCTTTTTTTCCCAAATTTTTTTTTTTTTTTGGGGGGGGGGGGGTTTTAAAAAACCCAAAATTTTTTGGGGTTTTTTTTGGGGAAAAAAAAAAAATTTTTTTTTTTTTTTTGGGGAAAATTTTAAAAAAAAAAAAAATTTTTTTTTTTTGGGGGTTAAGAGTTTTTTAAAAAGGGAAAAAAAAAAAATTTTTTTTTTTGGGGGGTTTTTTTTAGTTTTTTTTCCCCTTTTTCCTTTTTTAAACCCCCAAAAAACCTTTTTAATAAATTTTTTTTTTTTTTTTTTTTCCATTTTTTTTTTGGGTTTTTTTTTTCCTTTAAAAATTTTTTTTTTTAAAAAACCGGGTTTTTTTAAAAAAAAAAAATTTTTGTTTTTTTTTTTTGGTTTTTTTTTTTTTTTTCCCCCCCTTTTTTTAAAATTTTAAATTTTTTTCCTTTTTCCCGGGCCCCCCCCCCCTTTTTTTGGGGCCCCCCCCCGGGGGGTTTTTTTTGGGTTTTTGTCCCTTTTTGGGGGCCCCCGGGGGACCGGGGGGTTTTTTTTTTTTAAACCCCGGGGGGGGGAAAAATTTTTTTTTTCCCCCTTTTTGGGGGCCCCTTTTTATTTTTTAATTTAAAAGGGGTTTTTAAATTTTTTTCCCCCTTTTTTTTTTTTTTTTAAAATTAATTTTTTTTTTGGGTTTTTTTTTAAAAGGGGGGCCCCCTTTTAAAAAAAAGGGGGTTTTCTTTTTTTTTGGAAAAAATTTTTTCCCATTTTTTTGGTTTTTTAAGTTTAAAAGTTTTTTTTTTTTTTAAAAATTTTTTTAAAAAAGGGGGCCCCAAAAAAAACCCCCAAAAAAAAAAATTTTTTTTTCCCCCCCCAAAAAAGGGTTTACTTTTAAATTTTTTTTTTAAATTTTTTTTTAAAAAAAGGGGTTTTAAAAAAGGGGAAAACCCAAAGGGGAAAAAAATTTAAAAAAACCCTGCCCTTTTTTGGGGGGGTTTTTTTTTTAATTTAAAATTGAAATTTTTTTTTAAAAAAACCCCCCCCAAAAAAAAAAAAAATTTTTTTTTTTTGATCTTTTTTCCCTTTTTCCCAAAAAAAAACCCTTTTTTTCCCTTTTTTTTAAAATTTTTTCCCCCCCTTTTTTTTTCCCTTTTTTTTTTTTTTTTAAAAAAAAAAAAAAAAAGGGTTTTTTTCCCCTTTTCCCGGGGTTTTTTTTTTCCCCCCTTGTTTTTTCCCCAAATTAAAAAAAAAAAAAAAAAAATTTTTTTTTTTCCCCCCTTTTTTTTTTCCCCCCGAAACCAAAAAAAAAAAATTTTTTTTTTTTTTTAAAAAATTTTTTAAAACCCCAAAAAATTTTTCTCTGAATCTTGTAAGAACTCCAAAAAAAATTGTTAAATCAGGTCCTTTTTTGGGAATTTCATTTGAAAAAACCCTAAATGGCCGTACAATCAAACACCACTCTTATTTTGTTTTTTTTGGGGTAATCCCCATGATGAGGGGTGACCAATTTTTTTTTTTTCAAGGGTCCGCTGTTCAGTGGGACATTTTATATCCTTTGTTTTAAAATGTCTTTCATGAACCCTTTTTAACCTCATGAAAAAATCGGCTTTTTTAAGTTTTTTTTAAATCCTATAACGTTCCCTTTTGGAAAAACAATGGGTTGTTTTGGACTTTAAGTGTTTATCTTTAAAAAGGGAGATTAATGCAATAGTGTCCGTTTACTAGACTTTTTAGTATCCAAAAGGGCCCCATGAATTTAATGTCTTCCATGACATTTCTTTTTCCAACAGTCGCTTTTGGGAAAATCTATTTTTATTGTTGGAGTAACATTTTTCTACTTCCTTTATTGTTCAATTTATAACATCTTTTTTACTTTGTTTCGACCCCTTTGTTTAAAAAAGGAAAAACCTCCCAGAACTGTTCTCGTTTCAAAAGGTCCATCTCCTTTGCTATGTATGATTTCCCCTGGCTCCAAAAAAGTTTCAAGTTTTTTATTATTAAACCTATTTTTGCGTTTTTTGGGGGAGGGTACATCTTTAAAAAGTAAGGCCATTTCGTAATATCTTTTTGGTAGGGAAATTTTTTCTTTATTTCAGGTATAACAGTTGCTATGTACCTCTGGTAAATCAAAAAAACGTGTTTTTTTCAACCCACAGACTTGGCTCTGTTAAGGTTTTTTCATTTTAAATTTTTTTTGATTATCTAAGTGTTGAGAACGAAAGTTTTTTCCTGAGAGGTTTAATTGTTCTCTTAAGCCTCTGTGTAAAATGGCTTGGTACATGGTCTATTAGAGCATATGTTTTAATATATTTTTTTCCCTTTGGGTTTGACGGATTTCCGGGTAGCACTATTTCCGGAAACCATAAAAAAGACTCTTTCCCGGGGAACAAAGGGACCAGAAAGGGCCCTTTGGTTTCATTTAGAGCCTCTTTTGAAAGGATTTAGCTTTTCATTAGAGGGCCCTTTTTTTTATTTATGTGTAAAAAAGTTGGGGTGAAAAGGGGATTATGTTTCATTTTTTTTTTTACAATTTTGCTAAGATGTCCCCGTTTTTGAATTTAAAACATGTTTATTTCAAAAATCAATTTTTATCCTGTTTAAATTTTTTGAATTTCTTAGTCTTTGACCAAAAACCTTTTTCACCAAAAAAAACCGTGATCGCCCCAGTTTTCCCTTTTTTTTTCCTTTTAACAGTAGTAGCAAAAATTTTGGGGGGGGTTGTTCTTTTTCATTCCCTTCCCAAGGAAAATTTTTTTTATAATCCCTTTTTTTCTTTTTCCCTTTTTTAAAGGGATAAGCTTAAAAAAAAAACCATTTGGGTCCAGGAAATTTAAGGGGCGTTTTTTCAAAAAACTATCAAGTCACAAAACCCGGTGGTCCTTTTTTTTACTTTATCTCTGTTGCTTTTTTTTTTAATGGGGCCCCGTAGTTTTGGGAAAACTTTGGGGCATAATCCGGGGTTTTAAATTTTTTTTAAATTGTTCCGTCTTTGGGGCCCGACATAACACTTTTTTAATTACCAAATAAAAAGCGTGGGATGTCTTTGCTGTCAATATCTTTCCCCGATTTCAAATGTATTTTTTCCCCGATTTTTTCATGAAACCCTTTCCATTTTTCCTTTGGGTTTTCCCCAAAAATTTTTTAACATTCTTCTGGTATTTCTATATCCCCTTCCCGGCCGGGCGTTATTCAGGCAATGTTTTAGGTTCGCCCTTTTGGGGAAAAAATTTTCCCAAATACCTAGTTTTTACCAGGATCACTCACTTCTTGGTCGATGATTGATCAAATGCCTTAAAAATTTATATGTCAATGGATCCCCTTTTCTGGTACCTTTATAGGGGTACATTAGGTGCTTTGCCCTTTTTTTTTGTTGTTGGGTTTTTGTTGATCGGTTCGTTGTTCTTTATGCAATTGTTGACCTTCATTTTGTTTTTCTGATAAAAAGGGGTTTTCCGGGGTTTTTTTTTTTACTTTTTTATTTTTGTAAAGTTAAAAACTGTTGCATCTGACAACTTTTAAATTCCTTGGGTTTTTGACTCAGTCTTTTTGGGCCCTTTTTTAAGTGTTTTTAAATTTTTTGGGCGCAAAAAGCTGCCTCCCCAAATTTAATTGATCTCTTTTTTTTTTCAAGGGGGTTTTTCAGCTTCTTTTAACTTTTTTTTCTTCCCATATCTAGAGCCTGTTGCTTTTTTTTTTCTTTTTCTTTTATTTAAAAGTACATTTCCGCCTCTTTAGATCCGATGGGGGTTTAAAAAAGTCCCGGGAACTTGCCCGTTTAGATTTTGGGGGATTTGGGGGGTTTTGGGGTGAATTTTCCCCAAATTTTTTTTAAATTTTTTCTTTTTAATGGGAAAACCCGTGAGAAAAACCATCTTCTGGAGAGACGCCAAAAAATGTCATTTGTTTTGTAATTTTTGAAATATTGTTCGTAAAGTCAGCCTGTTTTTTGAAACTTTTTTTTGACATACTTAAAAACCCCAAATTATTGTACATTTCCCCCAAATTTGTACAAATTTTTTTTACATCAAAAAACCCTTTTTTTGCATTTTTTCCCTGTATCTTTATTACTCTGGAGGTAAAGGGTTTTTCCTTAAATTTTTTTATTCCATTTTTTGGGTTTAAAAACGAGTTCTTTATATCAATTTTATAAATTTTCACATTTAAATTTTTTTTTTTTTAAGTCCTTCAGGGGCTTCATCACACTAGATAATTGTTTTTATTTTCAATCAATTTTATTGAAGTTTTTTGTTAATAATTGGGGGGTTTTTTTGTCATCATCAAAATGATCCTCCATTGAGACATCATGATCTTTTACTCCCCCACACCACCCCCAATTTCAAGGGGGGTTTAAAAAGTTTTTCTGGCTCCCCCGGGCTGATTATGGGTTGAAAATGCAGGCTTGCTTTCTTTTTTTAATCCAAGGCAATTTTTTAAAATTTCAGTCCCAAACAGGTTCAGATCTTAACAGGTTTCAAAACTTCAGGCAGGGGTTTTTTAACTTTTTGTGTGGCCCCTTTATGATAAAAGGAAGTCGGGGGCGGGGAAGGCGGGGTCAAAGAAATCTCTCAGTCCAAAGTTTGTTTTTAAAAAAATTTAGTGAAAGTTAAAAAACAAGTAATCCACACAAGAATAAAAAAAAAAATAGTTACATAAGGAATAAAAAAGGGAAAAAAAGGAAAAAAAGGTTTTTATAAACTTGGGCCCTTTAAAAAGTTTTTGGGTTTTTTTGTACTTAAAAAGGGTTTTTTATTTCTTCTTTTGCATGCTTTAAACATACGGGGTTTAACTTTAAATTTTTATTTTCGTGTTACTTCCCCTCAAAAAAGGTTTAGGGCCAAAAAGGACAAGGGCATGCACCCAGGTTTTAGTCACGGCTCCCAAAAAAGAAAGGCACCAAACAAGAACACGGGTTAAAAAAAAATATGCCTCTGTACCTTCACAAAGGGGGGGCTAAACACTAACTGGAGAAATTTTTGTTAACCCATAACTGGTTTAAAAAATGACAGGAAAAATCCAACTCTTTCCCCGTTCATGGGGGGTTTTAGGAACCCCCCTTTTTATCATTATCATCTAAAAATATTCATACATTTTATAAACTAGGGAAAAAGGCTCTTTTTCAAGGGGGTTTTTTGACCAAGACCAAATTTTGCATAAATTTTAAATGAAACCCTTTAACTTTTGTAAAAAATTTAAGGGGAAAGAGCCTGAAACCCAGCCTTCTCACCAAATGGGGAAATTGGGAAATTGGGGATTTAATGGTGGGGTCAGTCAGTCTGTCAGTCATTCAGTGAGGGCTTTTCCTTTTATTAGTATAGATTAAAAAGATTTTAAGATAAATTTTTTTATGTTCACTTTAATGACAAAATAAACCCCATGTGATTAAAATGGAAAATTTGAGATTTTAAAATTGACATTTTGTGCTTTTTTTTCCCCCTTTTGCCTATTGTTTTTTTGTCTGTACCCCAATAAGCTTCCCGGCGGTTTACAGCTCCCTTTTTCCCCGGGACTTTATATGTGACTTCTTTTTTTTTTGGCACTGTTGGAACTTTTTTTAACTTTGAGCTTTTAGCCCCCAACATGGTTTTTGTCACTAGATCAACTTCCTTTTTTTTGTTTATTCCCCCTGTTTAAACCCAAAAAATACTATGTTTTTTTTTTGCCCCCTGGCTTTTTGAAATTCTTATATTTTCCCCATGATTTTCCCCTTGTCTTTTTTTTTAAGAACGCTGAGCTTGGGGGTTTTTTAATATTGATTTGCATATTCAAAGATCGTAATTTGGGAGGAATTAAAACAGTTGGCGATGCACTTTGGGTTTCTTTTCACGTGGCCCGGGGTTTATGTGGAAGAACATGGAAGTTGGGGACGAACACAAAAATTTTGGGGGGCATAAAAAAGTGTTGGGGCACCAGAAATTCCACACACTTCCCCTTTTTAAATCCCAAGAAATGTGAAATTTTAATGCCTTTTTATTTCCCCCCAAATCCCCCAAATTTTACATATCTGAAAATGAAAAAACAAATAAATATCCCTTTTAACATTTTTTTTGTTAAAAATCAATGGCAAATGGTGTAAAAAGGGAGATTTTGAGCAAAAACCAACCCGGGACCCACTATGGTTTAGGGGAGGAAAAAAAATACTTTTGGGGCTTAGGTAGTGGCTGAGCAAAAAGGAACAAAAGGGAAAGGCACCCCCAAAGTTTTGGGTTTAGAAAATCGCCGGTTTTCCGAAATAGAAAAAATTTGGGAGGAAAAACAATTGACCCTCCTTTTTAAAAAAGGGGGGCGTGTTAGGGCCAAAAAAAAAAAGAAAAATAGCAAGTGAAGAAAAAAGGGTCGAAATGAATTTAAATCTGAAAAAATTTTTAATTTAATCTGGTGGTATATTTTTTCATTAAAAGACAACATCCAACCTTCATCTTTTAAAAACCCCCGTTTTTAAATTTATTTAAAATTTCCCCAAACCATTGTAAACTAAAGGAGGGGCGTTTAAAAGCCCTTTTTATTTTATTTGAAAAACCATATCTTTTAAATTTGGGCTTTTTCTGTCACACGGAGGGGTAAAAGGGTTTTTTACCCACACAAAAATATATTACATTTATTACTTTAAAATTTGGGAACATTTTAAAATACTAATATGTATATTCCTATCATTTTTATAAAAGAAAAGCCCAAAAATACTTTACCAAAAATGGGGATACAGAGGGCAGTGGTAATTTTAGCACCCCGACCAAAAAATTGTTCCCGGCCTGTCTGTCCAGGTATTGCTTCTGGGGCCCCCCCACCCCATCCATAATAATTCCACCTCCCCCCGGAAACCCCTGCTGGTTTTTTTGGGCCAGGGGAACCTTTCTTCCAGCAACCTTTTTTGCTGGGACGGTTGACCCTAAGGGAAAAAATTTTATTGCAGGTATTGGGGGTTTTTTCAAAGCTCCAAACCCCCCAAAACCCCTCCTTCCATTTTTTTTCTCCCATAACCAATCCCCCAATATAAGCTCTGTAAAGTAACCCCGCCCCTAAACTTAGAATGCAGATTCTTCAAGACTGTTAAGGAGTATTGAAAAACTTCAAAACATGGGAATTTCCATCCCTTTTTTTCTATCCCGGGGCAGCCAGCCCAGGAAGCGTTTTAACACGAGGGGGGGGATCAATCCCGGATGGGCGCCCTCACCTACCCTTGGGACCCTGGTTTACAGGTTTTTAATTTAAAAGTACAATTTTTTTAAAAGTAGTTAATAATTTATTTAAAAAGTAAAATACATACTTTTAAAGCATTTCATCCCAAAAAAATTTAAGTATGCATCCTAGTATTCAAACAGTCACAGTTTCCAAGAAAAAGGGCCCTTAGAAAAAATCTTCCCTCATCTACAAATATGCACTCTTTTCCTTTAATTCCCTTCCCTTTTATTGTTTAAAACAAAAGGGGTTTAATATAACAAAAAAACAACATTTATTTTATGGGAATTTTCACAAAAAAAAAAGTACTAAAATGTTTCAAAATGGGGTAAAGAAAAAAAGAAGGCCCCAATAAAAAAAAAAAAAACCCCTCTTCATTAAAATTTAAAATAGAATAAGGGTCCGAAGGGTAAATTTGGGCAGAAAAAAAAAAAAACTCCGAGGCTGGAGAAAAAAAAAAAAATCGTGATTCCAGACCAAAAAGACCGCCCCCGTCCTCTAAAACTACCCAACATAAATCAAAAAGTCCCCCTTTGTATTTAGGGGGGTTTTATGGAAGGACTTTACGGGATGGTCACGGGGACTTCTGGGTTTCAGTCCCTCTATTTTGGGGGCATCATGATGCTTTTGTGGTGGGGCGAGGGACCAAAGGAAAAAAGAAACCCGAAGAGAGAGGGGCATGATTTTGGGGCCACTATGAATAGTTATTATAATGAATTGAACAAAGAGTATCAGTATTAGTTTAAAAGAAGTTATAAAAGGCCATGTTAAAGTAAAGTGGGTTTTTAAAGTGTTTTAAAGTGTCAATGGGATTAACCCGGCAAATTCCTTTTTGGCAGGCTTTGACCCCCGGTTTTCATAACAGGAGAAGGCGGGCCCCACCCCTTAAAATTTAGCTTTTGGAATTTAAGGGGACACCATTTGAGGGTCTGGTTAATTTGGAAATAACGTGTCAAAAGTCCGATATATAAGATGGAGAAGATTATTTAAGGTTTTTTAAACCATAAGCAATATTTTAAAAATCAATCCTGAAACACAAAACCCTTTTAGGGAAAATCCAAACTGGAGAAAGTGTTGGATTTTCTTTTCCCCAGTTAGGATTCACGGGTTCTTTCACCCTTGCGTGGGAAAGTCTTTTTTGGGGAGTCCCGAGAGGGGGTGTTAGAATCCTTTTAGTCTGCTGGGAAAAAAAAAATTTAACTAATTTCCCCAGATCTTTTAAAATGAAAGAGGGGCTAACTTTTTATGTTTCTTAAAAGGGGAAAAAAGCTGTCTTTTGTGGTCTGATGAATTTGGGGAAAAAAAATTTAGATTACAGTCAAAAGTTCCCTATGTTTTTTTCTTCCGTCAATTTTTAACCTAATGCATCAAGTTTTTTCATAGCCTCATTGAACCATTATTGCCCTTTTTAAAATTTCAGTTTTCTCTTTATTTAGTTTGAAAAAATTTCATTCCCTCCATTCCCAAAAAAACCCCGTAAGAAGTTTGTGAATGAAATTGGGTCATCGTTTTTTTTATAAAATTGGTGTGTGTCATCAGCATAGCTATGGAATACTTGTTTAAACCCGAGATAATCTGACCCAACGGAAGCAAAATAGATTGAGAAAAACAGCGGACCCAGGATAGAGCCTTGTGGGAAAATTTTCCCCATATCAGGTCTTTGAGATGGGATTACCACAACTCACAAAAAAATTTTTCCTCCAGGTAGGATTCAAAATTTTAAAACACTGCCAGAAAAGGGCCCCCTCATTGACTAAAGGGGATTTTAAGAATATTGTATCAAAAAAATGCTACGAATTTTAAGAGGAGAGAACAAAAAATGGCCTCTGGTTTTGCCAATTTCCCCCAAGTCATTTACCACTTTTTCAGTGCAGTTTTTTGATTTTTTCCCGAAAAACCCGACTGAAATTTATCAAAAATAGCATGTTTATTGAGGGGTTTATTTAATCCCCAAAAGACTGTCCTTTTTAAATTTTACTTTAAAAAAGGGCCCGGTTAAAATGGGTTTTAAAATTTTCCAAAGGGGAAAAGGGCCCAAAATTATTTTTTTTTGGGGCAGGGGGTTTTAACCTAGGGAGTTTTATAGAAGTCTGGGAAGACCCCATATCTAATGTAATTCTATTAAAATATTGTCAATTGCAGCCCCGATACTTTTTGAAAAAACCCTTTTTGGTAGGTCAAGGAAAAGGTGGAGGGTTTCAATTTGGGGGAAAAATTTCCTTTTAATTCCGGGTGGGGGAAAATTTTCCTGGGGACCAAAATTTTTTTTTTTATAATGGAAGTTCTTAAGGGTTTTGGAAAATTTTTGGGGGAGTTTGAGCCTCAAAAGACCAATTTTTAAACCCTATTACTTTAAAGCAGTTAAAATCAGAAAATAATTCTCAAGAGGTTTTTGGAAAATTTTTGGGGTTCCCTTTATTTAAACCCTTTTCCCCATAATTTGTTGAAAATTTTGCCCTTTACCTAGCATTTTTTTTAAATTTGAAAATTTGGGGCCCCCTTTTAAAACGGACAGGTTTTTAATTCTTTTTCTAACCTTTCCAATTTCCCCCTTTTAAAAAAATTTTTTAATTTTATTTCCTCCTTATTTGCGGCCCCCAAAAAGACGTTTTTTTCTTTTAAATTTTTAAATTTTGGGCTTCAAAAACGGAAAAAAAGTTCTAGAGATTTTTTAACCTTTTTTTTTTAAAGGGGAAAAATGGGCCAACAAAAAAACTCTTTTTAAAATTTTAAAAATTTTAAAAAACTAAATTTAAAATTTCCCTGCATTTAATTGTTGGCCCTAAAACAAAACCGGACTGAATTTTTTTTTTTGGAACTTTGTTTTTAAAAATTTTAAAACGCTCCTTTGAGGGGCAAAAATTTTTTAAAATTTCGCTTCTCAAGAAAATTTTTATTTTAATTTTTATAAAAATATAGGAAAAAAAATTTTTCCTGAAAAAAACCAATATCAAAGGGCTTTTTAAAAACCAAACTTTTTTAATTTTAACAATCCTTTTTTGCTTGTAAAACCGGCCCTTTATGTGGAAAAAAGAAAAAGGCGGTTCAAAAAAAAAGTTCCCCTTCTGAATTCCCTTTTTTTTTTTGGTCAATGGGTTAATTCACAAAAAATTTTTAAAAATTAAAGTCGGACTAAATTTAAAGTTGGGGCCCTATTTGTTTTAAAAGGGAATTTTTGGCCAAAAAATTCAACAAAAAGGGGTTATTTTTGGAAGTCCAATTTTTTTGGATTTTTTTTACCCACAAAACTTTTTATGTTTTTTAAAAGGGATTCAAAAGGGGAAAAAAACAAAATTTAAATTTTTTTTAATCCCAAATTTTAGCGGTAAATTTTCCAAAATTCCCAACCCTTTTTCCAAAAACCCGGTCTGCCCAAAAAAGTTAAAGTATAATTCGAATTTTAAAAAGGGCCGTCAAATAAGAATTCCTTAAGCATGTTTTAAGGACCCTTCCTAAATTTTTGGGTTGGGATGGAAAGGCGGTTTTTAAAAGTCCCATTTTTAAATCCAAATTTTTGTTTTGGGGGCAGAAGTTTACCCCGGTTTTTGAAACCCCAAAACAGTTATTTTTTATTCTTGCCCAAGGTCGGGGAAAAATTTCCTCCGGGTTTTTGTGTTTTTAATATTTTTGGCAAGGGAAAGGAGGAATTATTGGGGGGTTTTTGGCGTTTTTTCGGCCTTTAAAAAAATTTATTTAAAAATTGTAAATTTTGTATTTCGGGAAAACCCCCCTTTAATCAATCCACCAAAAAAAAAACAAAATTTTTTGGGAAGGGTTTAGGTTTGGGAAACAATCAAATCCAAGATTAAGGCCCCCGGGGTTTTTAAAGGGCCGGGCGCCAAATTTTTTATTGGGGTGTTTCCCAGCTGGGGTTTTCCCGAAAACCCTTTTCAAAATTAAACCCGAGGGCTTATCTCGCGGGCCCCCCAAAAGAAAAAGGAAGCTTTTGTTTATTGACGCCGGCAGGGGAGTTGGGGCCCAAAGGAATTTTTGGGGGTTGGGGGGCCTCCCGCCCGGCCTTTTAATTCTGAGGGCCGCCCCCCGAAGGGAACCCTCCGATTTCCTTTTTAAGTTTTTCGCGGAGAAAAAGGATTTAACTGCCCCCCTTGTTTTTTTTGTGTTGGTTGGGAAAAAAATTTAATTTTCCCAAATTAAAAACAAGGGAAAAAAAAACAAAAAAATTTCATTGGGGGGAAAAATTCTTTTTACCCAAAAAAAAACCACGTTAAAACTTGGGGGTTAAAGGGAGGCTGACAATTAAATCAATGGTTCTGGTTGGGGGGCCCCCTTTAAAACTGGAAAAAGTTCTAAGGGGGCCTTTTTAAACCCTTTCCCGCCTTAAAAAGGGTTGGGCTGCGGGCCTAAAGGCGGGAAAAAAGTTTTTTGCCCTTTTGGGGGGGGCTGAGTGGGGAATCCATTCAAAGGTTTTGGGAGTTTTTCCCGCATTTTTAAATTTTCCTTTTGGGGGCCCCTTATGCAATGGGTTCCCCCAATCTGTTTTTCCCGTGCCTGGGGACACCGGGCCCAAAACCCAAAAAAGGGAAAAATTTATCCTCACCTTGTTTTTTCTTGTTCCGCCCAACCCGTTCACCCCTTTTAAAAGGGGAAAATGTGTTTTTCCCATAAAATAAAATAAAATAAAAACAACAAACCTTTGAAAAAGGGCCCAAATTTGACAACTAAAACAAAAAGTTTTAATAGGGTTCCCTAAAGTGCTTAGGGTTATTTTAAATAATTTTAAAAATTAAAAGGTTTTTGAAATTTTGTGAATTAAAATGTTCATTTAGGGCCCCGAACCAGGTTTAGCTTTTTCCCCTTTTGGGAATCGGAAAAACCCATTTTTTTCCGGAAAAAGCAAAATTTATGCTTAAAACTAATGGAAACTTTTAAAGGTTTTG
>NW_024377975.1:0-7890 GCF_016835505.1 Polypterus senegalus
CCAAAAGGTTTTTTTTTTTCCCCCCCGTTGGGGGTGCCTTTTTTCTGGTGAAGTGGGGGGGCCCCCCCGGGATGGGGGGCCGGGGCCCTTGCCCGGGGGGCCCGGGGTTTCCCTTCCCCCCCAAAACCCATTTCCCCCCAAAAAACCCGGGAACAGTGAATGGGGGTTTTAAAAAGCCCCAAAAAAAAAAAAAAAAAAAAAAAAAAAAAAAAAAAAAAAACCCCCCCCCCCCCCCCCCCCCCCCCCCCCCCGGCATAATAAGAAACATTTTTGGGGTGTGGTGCCCCCCCATAAATGGGGCAAACAAAAAATTAAAGTGAATGGGCCCCCCCCCGGGCATAATAAGCAACACAGTTTTGGCGAGCCTCGCCCGTGATAAGCAAAAGGGGAATGGGAAGTGCCCCTTTTTTTAAAAAATAAAAAAGTGGAACCTGGGCACACTTTTAATGGCTATTTTCGGCTAAAAGAAACACTTTAGGGGTAGCCTCGCGGCGAAAAAAGGGCAAAATTTTGGGAAGCCTCGGCCGCAGTTTGGGAAACAGTAAGGGCGGCCTGGGCCCCCAAATATAAAAATAAAGGGTGGAACCGGGCACACAGTGAAGGGCGTCCCGTGTAAAAAAAATTTATTGGCAAAGCCTCGGGATAAAGCAACACATTTTTTCGTAGTCCCCCGATGATAAGCAAACATGAATGGCAAGCCTCCCCCGGCTTGATGCAAAAAAAAAGTGGAACCTGGCACAAAGTGAAGGGATTTTCGGCCGCCAAATAAGAAACAGTTATTGGGAGCCCGGCCCATAATAAGCACATTTATTGGCGACCCCGGGGCCCGCATCCCCAAAAAAAGGGGGAAACCGCCCTTAAATCCGGGTTAGGGAGGCGCCCAAAAAGGGCCCCCCATTTGTGGGAGATGCTGAGGGGTAACGGCCGGCAAAAAAATTCGGGAAGCCAAAATGTATTTTTACTAATACTATTTTACAAAAATCCCCAAAAAAGGGAAACACGAAGGGTTTAAAAAAGAAGAACCTCAAACCCTTTTTAAGAAACATCTTCTGGAAGAAGGTAGTAACAAGTAAACACAAAAAAAAAAGGCTGAAAGACAAAGGGGTTTTTTTACCAATGATTATTAAGAAAAAAGAAATGACGCAAAAAACGAGAGCACTTCTTTTGCCTTGCTTTCCCAAACCCAAGCGGGAGAGGGGGCCCTTGGTTGGTTTTAAAAAAAAACTTTTGCTTTAAAACGGTTTTGGTTTGTTAAGGAAGGGGGGAAATTTTTAAATTTTTCCCTTTAGAAGGTTTTTCCCCAAACAAAAAAATACTTGTTTAAAAATGCGCTTAAGAATTTGTAATTTTTTTCTTTTTTTTTTCTGATTTTTGCATAAGGGATAAAAAGGGAAACTGGGGTTTTAAATAAAAAGGCGTCTTGGTTTCCCTTGTTTTAAAGGAAAAGAAAAAAGGCCGCGAAAAAGCAGTAAATAAATAAGTCGGGGGTAAGCCCGCGAAAAACCGCGGCACAAAGCAGTAGGGAAATGGGTGTTTTTTTTAAGTTTAAGTTAAAACGCCCTTGCCCAAGGGGAACATTTAAGGGGCACAGTTATTGGTTATTAATACGGGGAAACAAACGTAGTGAAGACTTAAATAAAAAGGCCCAAAAAGCTAGAAGAGACAAAAAAAGTAAAGTTAACCCCTAAGAAAGGCAGGCAGCTGGAGGGAGAACAGTACAGGAGTTTAAAGGGGGGAAAAAGGTGTAAAATATCTGTAGAGATCTTAGTGTTCCCATTTTAAGTTAAGGAGCAGCTGAAAGAAGAAAAATTTAAAAAAAAAAAAATATAAGAAGGAGCTTAGTAATCCCAAAAAAATTTTTTAAAAATGAGGCCAGTGAAGCAAGTCCTTTTGGATGGGGACTTTTGATGATTTTTTTTGGGAGTTGTCCTGGGGGTACATCTGCAAAGATGATTGATCCAACACCTCGAGCTCGGGGTCCAAAACTGGAGGAGGAGTTGGCTGACCTGTTGTAATAGAAAATTTGGGCGGATTTCCCCGGTGTTTTTTTGGAAGGTGCCCCCCTAAGGGGGCGGGGGGAAACCCAGCCCAGACAGGTAGGAATAGGTGGGTCACGGCCAGGGAGGTGGGTGCACACTGTCCGGGAAAACCCCCGAATTAGAAGTGTCAACCTTATCTTTCCCGGGAGCTGGCGGTGACTCTGATAATTCTGAGGTGGTAGGGGGGTTGGGGGGGCCCCCGGGCCCCCCAAAAACCAGCCCCCAAAAGAGAGGTAGTGAAGTTGGGGACTCAACTTAGGGGGATTGGAGGTGTGCCCAGAGAGGGGGTCTGGGCCGTGTTTGCCCTTGGGGGAGCACAGGTGGGAGACCCCCCTGAAGGGTGATGGCTTTTTGGCCAGAGCGGGTGGATCCGGGCATTGTCCACGTTGGAAAAAAGTACATAAGGGATCTGTCGTTCTGATCCAAATTAAAGAGTTGGTCGCTGGGGAGCAGAACAAGGGGGTAGTCCCCTAATTTCGCCTGTCCACCAGTCCAGGTAAGTTTGGGAGGAAAGGGCAAAAGGGGGGCTCAAATCTTGGTGCAGGTAGAAGGGATGGTTTATGGGGCATTGGGGCCCCTTTTTGGGAAAAGATGGGACCTGTTCCCCCGACGGTTACATCTGAACCGGGGGCACCAATGTATTGAGGGTTGGGGGGCTATGGGGGTTGTTTAAACGGGAATGGGGGAGGAGTTTGGGGCAGGGCCCGGTTTTCATACATGGAAGAACAAAAATTGTAGAAATAAAAACATAGTAATATAAATTTTAAAAAACACGAAAGATAAAGGATTAAAATTAAAAATATTGTTTAAAGCAGGAAAAAAAAATAAGGTGTGAGTTGGGTTTATGAGAGACAATTTTATATTTATACAATGGGAAAACCCGGCTAAAAAAACAAAGATGGGGATGAGTGAACATAGAGGGGTCACATTTTTAGGAAGGATAAAAAAGGAAAAAAGGGTGGGGTTGCTTTTGCCCAAAAAATTAAATGTAAGTCATCTTCAGTTGGTAGAGCCCCATCTTAGTGAGGACATTGGCCCCTGGTTTAGGGGAAAAGGTCCATTTTGGGGGTTAAAAAACCACCCAACCCCGACATATTCAAACACATCTTTTAGTAAATCGGCAAATTTTCAGGGGATATTTTTCATGGGGACTTTTTTACCAAATATTAACAAACCTCAAAAACCAAAAGGGGTTTTTTGAAGTAATCGGGGACTGTTTTTAACACACATGTTAAAGCCCCAACAAAGGGGGGAAATTGTTTAGATTCGAAAACGGAAAAGAAATTAAAAGGGGATTGAACCACTTAAAAAGGGCCATAATGTAATACAATTTGTATTTTTTAAAAGTACAGATGCAAAAAAAAATTAGTTGAACTTTTGTAGGCTAATTTTTTAAAATCACAAAGTCTAATGGATCGGGAAAGTTTTTTAAAAGTGGAACATGGGGGCGTGGAACAGGTTTAAAAATGTTTTTTTTAAAAGAGGGAAAAACCTAAATTTTGGAAAGAAAGGGGAAAAAAAATCCCCATGGATTAATAAAGAAAAAGAAGTTTCAAAGGAAAAACTGCTGTATAAGGCATATAAGACTAATGAAAAAGAACCGAAAAGGATGGAAAAAGGGCAACCATTAAGAAGGGTATCAGAGAGGCAAAAAACAGTTGGGGAGGGAAAATAGCAGAAAGGCGAAAAAAACCCCCAAAAGATTTTTCAGTATTTTAGTAAAAGAACAGTTAAGGGGGAGGTCGTTCATCAGGGAAAAGTAAAAGGGGGAAATTAAAAAAATACAGACAATGAAAAAGCCATGCCCCAAAAACATTTTTCTGTGGTGTTTACAAGTGGAAAGGGGATAACCGCCCGGGTAAACACAACTACTAAAGGACGGGGATTTGGGGAAAATTTTAGAGGGGGAAGTGCTGCTAGTTAAATAAGATGAAATAAAAAATCACCCCGGCCCCGATAATTTATCCTCGTTTTGGGGAGTGAGTACATATATAAACCCTTTTAAACTTTTTAGGAAATCACTGTGCACTGGAGCATTCCAAAAGGGCTAAAAGGCAAATATCATCCCCTTATAAAAAAGGGTAAGGGGATCCAAGCAACTATAGGCCCGTTTTCCCAAACATCACAGGAAAAATTTAAAGGAAAATTATTAAAGGGTAAGATTGAGCAACATATGACAAGGACAGGAGTTATTCTGAACAGTCAGCATTCCTTTGGGAAATCGTGTTTTACTAACATGTTGGGAATTCTGAGGGGGGAACAAAAGGATACCATCAAAAGGGGTTTTTTAATATTTTTATCTATTTCAGAAAGCATTTTATAAGGTGCCACATGAGGTTGGGCATCAAGTTAAAAAAAGTGGGGAAATTTGGGGGATGTTTTTTAGATGGTAGTTTTTGGCCCCAGGGAAACAAAGGGGGATGGTGGGGGAAAAAAGAACCGGGGGATGTTATTGTTCCAAGGTCCGGGTTTGGCTGCTATTTTTAAATATATATAAATATTTAGATAGGTATAAGAAAAAGCTTTTAAAACAAAGGATACCAAAATAGGGGGGATTAGGATAATTTTTGGGAAACCGAACATTACAGAAGGACTTGGGTAGCATGAATTGGGGAGATTTTGGAGTGAAATTTTTTGTAAATAAATGTAAATTTCACATAGGAAGTAAAATATTAGGTTTGAATACACAATGGGGGTAAAAAACAAAATACACCTTGAGAAGGATTTTTGGGCAAGTGGGCTCAAAACTATCAACTTCAAACAGTGTTCAGAAGCCATTAAGAAGGCAACAGAATGTTAGGTTTAAAAACATCTGAGCAAGTCCAAAAGGGTTTGCTCAACCTTTAAAAGCACGGTGAGGCCTCATCTTGAGTATGTTCAGTTTTGGTCTCAGGCTAAAGGACATAGAGCACAGGGTCAGAAAGAGCACTAGGCTGATTCAGGTCTACAGGGTTGAATTATGAGGAAGATTAAAAGAGCTGGCCACAGTTTGCAAAAGAAGATTAGAGGTGACATGATTGAAGGTTTAAAATTAGGGTATACAGTGGATCAGACTTGTTTTTAAATGACTCATCAAGAACACGGGGACACAGTTGGAAACTTGTTAGGAAATCGCTACAAACATTGGAAGTTTTTCTTTACAGAACGATAGACACTTGGAATAAGCTACCAAGTAGTGTGGTAGACAGTAAGCGTTAGGGACTTTCAAACTCACTTGATGTTTCTTGGAGGAAGCAAGTGAATAGGACTGGACTTTGTTGGGTGAATTGGCCTGTTCTCGTCTGATTGTTCTAATTGTTCTAATTGTTCTATGCTACAAGAGAAAGACTAGAAGAGCAAATAGATCTATAGAAGAACAGAAAATGAGCTAAAAAAAAATTATCAACTGAGCAAGATATGCAGGCTATCCTATTGGTTTCTTAATCAGCTAATTCCAATAGGAATGCCGGGCATAAACTGAACCTTAAAAGGGCAATGTTATGCTCTTAGGAATATAAACACTAAAAGAGTGTTTAGAAACCTCATCATTGCTCAAGCAATAACAGGTTCACTGAAGGGACACCGTCTTTATTCCCTGTATTGATTTGGCTCCATCCTCTACTAATTTACCCTTTACCTTAGGAAGGCGACAATTTCCAGTTACATTTGCCTTTGCCATAACAATTAATAAAGCTCAGGGGCACCTTAGAAAAGCTGCCATTTACTTGCCAGAACCAGTATTCAGCCACAGTCAGTTATATGTGGCATTATCAAGAGTAAGAAGTTTTCCAGATGTTTGTTGTCAAGGTTGTAGATGGTCCGAACAAGGCAAACTGTTGCCAAACTCAGACAGAATATTTACAAGAAATGTTGTCTATAATGAAATTGTACAGAAATATTTCATGAGGTAAAAAAATAAAATCTTTTTCCTAAATATCTTCCTCAGATATTGTGTATTACATATTGTTACAAAGTTTACACTAAGGCAATATAAATTATACTTACTGTATTATCATATGTTTGTATTTTATTTTTTATTATTATTTTACTTTAGGCTTCTATTTTTGAAAAAAAAACACAAATTATAACAAGAAGCAGAATGAGGTCGAGGACCTTGCCATTTTAATATAGACTGTTCCTACTAATGTTTATGCAATACTGTTCTAGCGCCTGTTATTGTAACGGAGCTTAACGTCTAGTGAAACAATAAAACATTAAGCTTGGTCCAATTCCTTAAAAACAGAAAAAACTGAGGTGTTCTGAAACATTTGACCAGTAGCGTGTGTGTGTGTGTGCCTGTGGGCCCCAGTTCAGTATTTACAAATTATTAATACTCTATACTTCTATTTTAACTGAGAATGTTCTCAGACACAGTGTAGCCGCATACAGGAAATAAGTTGGATTGGTGACAACCTGCACACACCTTCCGTCCTTTACTCTCAGTAACGTTGTTGGCGAATGCCCGTTCTCATCAATATTGTTCTCATTTTAGGAGTGTATTGTTGCCATTTTTATGTCACTGTGACTTCTTTCTGTTTTTGCATGTTTTACTGTTGTGATGCTTAGGTGTTTTTCTTAGGTGTGCTGACATTTTTAGAGCTTGGTTGAATACCCAGCGTATGTGAGCTCTGTACTGTTTCCATTTGCTCATTTTCCTGCTATTCTTTGTCACTCTTCTGTTGGTAGGTATTATTCATTTTATACAGTGCCCTCCATAATGTTTGCACACAGATCCATTTCTCCTGATATCCCCCTCTGCTCCACAGTTTCAAATTACAAATCAAACAATTCAGACATTGTGATTATGGTGCATTGAAGACTTTCATTTAAGAGACTAGATTACTGTAACGCACTCCTCTCAGGACCACCCAAAAGACATCAATCACTTGACGGTACAGAATGCAGCTGCTAGAATCTAACTAGGAAAAGAAAATCCGAACACTTTCTCCAGTTTTGATGTCACTACACTGGTTACCTGTGTCATTAAGGATTGACTTTAAAATACCGCTTATGGTTTTATAAAGACTTAATAATCTCGCTCCATCTTACATATCGGAATGCCTGACACCTTATATTCCAAATCGTAACCTTAGATCTTCAAATGAGTGTCTCCTTAGAATTCCAAAAGCTAAACTTAAAAAGAAGTGGTGAGGCTGCCTCTGCTGCTATGCACCTAAAATCTGGAATAGCCAGTCAATAGGAATTCGCCAGGCTGATACAGTAGAGCACTTAAAACACTGCTGAAAACACATTACTTTAACATGGCCTTCTCACTAACTTCACTTTAACTTAATACTGATACTCTGTATGTTCAATTCATCACAATAACTATTCATAGTGGCTCTAAAATCACTGACCCCAACTCTGACTGCATCATGAGGCACCAACATTGATGGACTTGAAAGCGAAGTCTACATGACCATCATCATCGAGTCCTTCCATGAAACCCTAAATACAAAGAGGACTGTTTGACTTATTTAGGTAGATTGCCCAGAGGGACTTGGTGGTCTGTGGTCTGGAACCCCTACAGATTTTATTTTTCTCCAGCCTTTGGAGTTTTTTTTTTTGTTTTCTGTCCACCCTGGACCGACCGTTACTTATTCTATGTTAATTAATGTTGACTTATGTTTATTGTGTCTTCTATTTTTCTATTCATTTTGTAAAGCACTTTGAGCTACATTTTTTGTATGAATATTGCTATATAAATAAATGTTGATTGATTGATTGATAAGGGATTTGCAGACATTTTGGTCCACCAAGTAGAAAGGACAACACTATTTCTACGTGCAAATTTCGGCACCAATATTTCACACAAATGGCATCCCAGGATTTACTATTTCTAGTGGGTTTCATGTTCCAAATAGATCCAGTG
>NW_024377976.1:0-50332 GCF_016835505.1 Polypterus senegalus
TGTTTCAAGTGGTTTCACAACATAGAAGTTAAGACTCATTGAGTTTCACTCAACTTCAGTTTTTGCCCAATGCAAGTTAATGGGGATTTCAAAAGTGAGTTTGAGATGTTGAAGTGCACTTTGAAAACAGTTGGGAAACCATCCAAACAGTTCTTAACCATAAGGGTACTGGGGATTTTATCATTTAGAACTGTTTTTACCAGAGTATTTTGACTTTACACAGCTAGAGTTGAAGGTAACCTTAATTCACCATAACGCGTTTCAGGGCCTGAAAATCACTTTGTGTACACATGTAAGACGCCTTGTTTTCCACCAGGAAACTGTTCAAAACAGTTCATTTCTGTAAAAAACTATGTCGTAGATGTGTTTCAAGTGGTTTCACAACATAGCAGTTAAGACTCATTGAGTTTCACTCAACTTCAGTTTTGGCCCAATGCAAGTCAATGGGGATTTCAAAAGTGAGTTTGAGATGTTGAAGTGCACTTTGAAAAACAGTTGGGAAACCATCCAAACAGTTCTTAACCATAAGGGTACTGGGGATTTCATCATTTAGAACTGCTTTTACCAGAGTATTTTGACTTTACACAGCGTTAGAGTTGAAGGTAACCTTATTTCACCATAACGCCGCTTCAGGGCCTGAAAAATAACTTTGTGTACACATGTGTGACGCCTTGTTTTCCACCAGGAAACTGTTCAAAACAGTTCATTTCTGTAAAAAACTATGTCGCAGATGTGTTTCAAGTGGTTTCACAACATAGAAGTTAAGACTCATTGAGTTTCACTCAACTTCAGTTTTTGCCCAATGCAAGTTAATGGGGATTTCAAAAAGTGAGTTTAAGATGTTGAAGTGCACTATGAAAAACAGTTGGGAAACCATCCAAACAGTTCTTAACCATAAGGGTACTGGGGATTTCATCATTTAGAACTGCTTTTACCAGAGTATTTTGACTTTACAGTTAGTTAGAGTTGAAGGTAACCTTATTTCACCATAACGCTTTCAAGGCCTGAAAATCACTTTGTGTACACATGTGTGACGGCTTGTTTTCCACCAGGAAACTGTTCAAAACAGTTCATTTCTGTAAAAAACTATGTCGCAGATGTGTTTCAAGTGGTTTCACAACATAGAAGTTAAGACTCATTGAGTTTCACTCAACTTCAGTTTTGTCCATTGCAAGTTAATGGGATTTCAAAAGTGAGTTTGAGATGTGAAGTGCACTTATGAAAACAGTTGGGAAACCATCCAAACAGTTCTTAACCATAAGGGTACTGGGGATTTTATCATTTAGAACTGCTTTACCAGAGAATTTTGACTTCTATACAGAGTTAGAGTTGAAGAAGGTAACCTTATTTCACCATAACGCGCTTCAGGGCCTGAAATTCCTTTGTGTACACATGTGACGCCTTGTTTTCCACCAGGAAACTGTTCAAAACAGTTCATTTCTGTAAAAAACTATGTCGCAGATGTGTTTCAAGTGGTTTCACAACATAGAAGTTAAGACTCATTAAATTTAACTCAACTTCAGTTTTGTCCAATGCAAGTTAATAGGGATTTCAAAAGTGAGTTTGAGATGTTGAAGTGCACTTTGAGAAAACAGTGGGAAACCATCCAAACAGTTCTTAACCATAAGGGTACTGGGGATTTCATCATTTAGAACTGCTTTTACCAGAGTATTTTGACTTTACACAGCGTTAGAGTTGAAGGTAACATTATTTCACCATAACGCTTCAGGGCCTGAAAATCACTTTGTGTACACATGTGTGACGCCTTGTTTTCCACCAGGAAACTGTTCAAAACAGTTCATTTCTGTAAAAACTATGTCGCAGATGTGTTTCAAGTGGTTTCACAACATAGAAGTTAAGACTCATTGAGTTTCACTCAACTTC
Organism: Polypterus senegalus; assembly: GCF_016835505.1. NCBI lineage: Eukaryota > Metazoa > Chordata > Cladistia > Polypteriformes > Polypteridae > Polypterus > Polypterus senegalus. The sequence goes on from NW_024377976.1 coordinate 1,885, forward strand.
AGTTTTGTCCAATGCAAGTTAATGGGGATTTCAAAAGTGAGTTTGAGATGTTGAATTGCACTTTGAAAAACAGTGGGGAAACCATCCAAACAGTTCTTAACCATAAGGGTACTGGGGATTTTATCATTTAGAACTGCTTTTACCAGAGTACTTTGACTTTTCACAGCGTTAGAGTTGAAGGTAACCTTATTTCACCATAACGCTGCTTCAGGGCCTGAAAATAACTTTGTGTACACATGTGTGACGCCTTGTTTTCCACCAGGAAACTGTTCAAAACAGTTCATTTCTGTAAAAAACTATGTCGCTGATGTGTTTCAAGTGGTTTCACAACATAGAAGTTAAGACTCATTGAGTTTAACTCAACTTCAGATTTTGCCCAATGCAAGTCAATACTGGGATTTCAAAAGTGAGTTTGAGATGTTGAAGTGCACTTTGAAAAACAGTTGGGAAACCATCCAAACAGTTCTTAACCATAAGGGTACTGGGATTTCATCATTTAGAACTGCCGCTTTACCAGAGTATTTTGACTTTACACAGAGTTAGAGTTGAAGGTAACCTGAATTCACCATAACAGCTTTTCAGGGCCTGAAAATAACTTTGTGTACACATATGTGTGACGCTTGTTTTCCACCAGGAAACTGTTCAAAACAGTTCATTTCTGTAAAAAACTATGTCGCAGATGTGTTTCAAGTGGTTTCACAACATAGAAGTTAAGACTCATTGAGTTTCACTCAACTTCAGTTTTTGTCCATTGCAAGTTAATGGGGATTTCAAAAAGTGAGTTTAAGATGTGAAGTGCACTTTGAAAAACAGTTGGGAAACCATCCAAACAGTTCTTAACCATAAGGGTACTGGGGATTTCATCATTTAGAACTGTTTTAACCAGAGTATTTTGACTTTTACACAGCGTTAGAGTTGAAGGTAACCTTATTTCACCATAACGCGTTTCAGGGCCTGAAAATCACTTTGTGTACACATGTGTGACGCCTTGTTTTCCACCAGGAAACTGTTCAAAACAGTTCATTTCTGTAAAAACTATGTCACAGATGTGTTTCAAGTGGTTTCACAACATAGAAGTTAAGACTCATTGAGTTTCACTCAACTTCAGTTTTTGTCCATTGCAAGTTAATGGGGATTTCAAAAAGTGAGTTTGAGATGTTGAAGTGCACTTTGAAAAACAGTTGGGAAACCATCCAAACAGTTCTTAACCATAAGGGTACTGGGGATTTTATCATTTAGAACTGCTTTTACCAGAGTATTTTGACTTTACACAGCGTTAGAGTTGAAGGTAACCTTATTTCACCATAACGCTTTTCAGGGCCTGAAATTCACTTTGTGTACACATGTGTGACGCCTTGTTTTCCACCAGGAAACTGTTCAAAACAGTTCATTTCTGTAAAAAACTATGTCGCAGATGTGTTTCAAGTGGTTTCACAACATAGAAGTTAAGACTCATTAAATTTAACTCAACTTCAGTTTTTGCCCAATGCAACTCAATAGGATTTCAAAAGTGAGTTTGAGATGTTGAATTGCACTTTGAAAAACAGTTGGGGAAACCATCCAAACAGTTCTTAACCATAAGGGTACTGGGATTTCATCATTTAGAACTGCTTTTACCAGAGTATTTTGACTTTACACAGCTAGAGTTGAAGGTAACCTTATTTCACCATAACGCGTTTCAGGGCCTGAAATTTCACTTTGTGTACACATGTGTGACGCCTTGTTTTCCACCAGGAAACTGTTCAAAACAGTTCATTTCTGTAAAAAACTATGTCGCAGATGTGTTTCAAGTGGTTTCACAACATAGAAGTTAAGACTCATTAAATTTAACTCAACTTCAGTATTTGCCCAATGCAAGTCAATAGGATTTCAAAAGTGAGTTTGAGATGTTGAAGTGCACTTTGAAAACAGTTGGGAAAACCATCCAAACAGTTCTTAACCATAAGGGTACTGGGATTTATCATTTAGAACTGCTTTTACCAGAGTATTTTGACTTTACACAGAGTTAGAGTTGAAGGTAACCTGGATTTCACCATAACGCGTTTCAGGGCCTGAAATCACTTTTTTGTACACATGTGTGACGGCTTGTTTTCCACCAGGAAACTGTTCAAAACAGTTCATTTAAGTAAAAAACTATGTCGCAGATGTGTTTCAAGTGGTTTCACAACATAGAAATTAAGACTCATTGAGTTTCACTCAACTTCAGTTTTGTCCAATGCAAGTTAATGGGATTTCAAAAAGTGAGTTTGAGATGTTGAAGTGCACTTTGAAAAACAGTTGGGAAACCATCCAAACAGTTCTTAACCATAAGGGTACTGGGGGTTTCATCATTTAGAACTGCCTTTACCAGAGTATTTTGACTTTACACAGAGTTAGAGTTGAAGGTAACCTTATTTCACCATAACGCGTTTCAGGGCCTGAAAATAACTTTGTGTACACATGTGTGACGCCTTGTTTTCCACCAGGAAACTGTTCAAAACAGTTCATTTCTGTAAAAACTATGTCGCAGATGTGTTTCAAGTGGTTTCACAACATAGAAGTTAAGACTCATTGAGTTTCACTCAACTTCAGTTTTTGCCCAATGCAAGTCAATGGGATTTCAAAAGTGAGTTTGAGATGTTGAAGTGCACTTTGAAAAACAGTTGGGAAACCATCCAAACAGTTCTTAACCATAAGGGTACTGGGATTTCATCATTTAGAACTGCCTTTACCAGAGTATTTTGACTTTACACAGCGTTAGAGTTGAAGGTAACCTGATTTCACCATAACGCTTTTCAAGACCTGAAAACAACTTTGTGTACACATGTGTGATGGCTTGTTTTCCACCAGGAAACTGTTCAAAACAGTTCATTTCTGTAAAAAACTATGTCGCAGATGTGTTTCAAGTGGTTTCACAACATAGAAGTTAAGACTCATTGAGTTTCACTCAACTTCAGTTTTGCCCATTTGCAAGTCAATGGGGATTTCAAAAGTGAGTTTGAGATGTTGAAGTGCACTTTGAAAACAGTTGGGAAACCATCCAAACAGTTCTTAACCATAAGGGTACTGGGGATTTTATCATTTAGAACTGTTTTACCAGAGTATTTTGACTTTTACACAGCGTTAGAGTTGAAGGTAACCTTATTTCACCATAACGCGTTTCAGGGCCTGAAAATCACTTTGTGTACACATGTGTGACGCCTTGTTTTCCACCAGGAAACTGTTCAAAACAGTTCATTTCTGTAAAAACTATGTCGCAGATGTGTTTCAAGTGGTTTCACAACATAGAAGTTAAGACTCATTAAATTTAACTCAACTTCAGTTTTGCCCAATGCAACTCAATAGGAATTTCAAAAGTGAGTTTGAGATGTTGAATTGCACTTTGAAAAACAGTGGGGAAACCATCCAAACAGTTCTTAACCATAAGGGTACTGGGGATTTCATCATTTAGAACTGCTTTTACCAGAGTATTTTGACTTTACACAGTTAGAGTTGAAGGTAACCTGATTTCACCATAACGCTTCAAGGCCTGAAAATCACTTTGTGTACACATGTGTGACGCCTTGTTTTCCACCAGGAAACTGTTCAAAACAGTTCATTTCTGTAAAAAACTATGTCGCAGATGTGTTTCAAGTGGTTTCACAACATAGAAGTTAAGACTCATTGAGTTTCACTCAACTTCAGTTTTGTCCAATGCAAGTTAATGGGGATTTCAAAAGTGAGTTTGAGATGTTGAAGTGCACTTTGAAAAACAGTTGGGAAACCATCCAAACAGTTCTTAACCATAAGGGTACTGGGGGTTTCATCATTTAGAACTGCCTTTACCAGAGTATTTTGACTTTACACAGCGTTAGAGTTGAAGGTAACCTTATTTCACCATAACACTTTTCAGGGCCTGAAAATAACTTTGTGTACACATGTGTGACGCCTTGTTTTCCACCAGGAAACTGTTCAAAACAGTTCATTTCTGTAAAAACTATGTCACAGATTTGTTTCAAGTGGTTTCACAACATAGAAGTTAAGACTCATTGAGTTTCACTCAACTTCAGTTTTGTCCATTGCAAGTTAATGGGGATTTCAAAAAGTGAGTTTAAGATGTGAAGTGCACTTTGAAAAACAGTTGGGAAACCATCCAAACAGTTCTTAACCATAAGGGTACTGGGGATTTCATCATTTAGAACTGCTTTTACCAGAGTATTTTGACTTTACACAGCGTTAGAGTTGAAGGTAACCTTATTTCACCATAACGCGCTTCAGGGCCTGAAAATCACTTTGTGTACACATGTGTGACGCCTTGTTTTCCACCAGGAAACTGTTCAAAACAGTTCATTTCTGTAAAAACTATGTCGCAGATGTGTTTCAAGTGGTTTCACAACATAGAAGTTAAGACTCATTGAGTTTCACTCAACTTCAGTTTTGTCCAATGCAAGTTAAGGGGATTTCAAAAGTGAGTTTGAGATGTTGAAGTGCACTTTGAAAACAGTTGGGAAACCATCCAAACAGTTCTTAACCATAAGGGTACTGGGGATTTCATCATTTAGAACTGCTTTTACCAGAGTATTTTGACTTTACACAGAGTTAGAGTTGAAGGTAACCTTATTTCACCATAACGCTTCAGGGCCTGAAAATCACTTTGTGTACACATGTGTGACGCCTTGTTTTCCAACAGGAAACTGTTCAAAACAGTTAATTTCTGTAAAAAACTATGTCGCAGATGTGTTTCAAGTGGTTTCACAACATAGAAGTTAAGACTCATTGAGTTTCACTCAACTTCAGTTTTTGCCCAATGCAACTCAATAGGAATTTCAAAAGTGAGTTTGAGATGTTGAAGTGCACTTTGAAAAAAGTTGGGAAACCATCCAAACAGTTCTTAACCATAAGGGTACTGGGGATTTTATCATTTAGAACTGTTTTACCAGAGTATTTTGACTTTACACAGCGTTAGAGTTGAAGGTAACCTTATTTCATCATAACGCGTTTCAGGGCCAGAAAATAACTTTGTGTACACATGTGTGACGCCTTGTTTTCCACCAGGAAACTGTTCAAAACAGTTCATTTCTGTAAAAAACTATGTCGCAGATGTGTTTCAAGTGGTTTCACAACATAGAAGTTAAGACTCATTGAGTTTCACTCAACTTCAGTTTTTGTCCATTGCAAGTTAATGGGGATTTCAAAAGTGAGTTTGAGATGTTGAAGTGCACTTTGAAAAACAGTTGGGAAACCATCCAAACAGTTCTTAACCATAAGGGTACTGGGGATTTTATCATTTAGAACTGCTTTTACCAGAGTATTTTGACTTTACACAGCGTTAGAGTTGAAGGTAACCTTATTTCACCATAACGCTTTCAGGGCCTGAAATTCACTTTGTGTACACATGTGTGACGCCTTGTTTTCCACCAGGAAACTGTTCAAAACAGTTCATTTCTGTAAAAAACTATGTCGCAGATGTGTTTCAAGTGGTTTCACAACATAGAAGTTAAGACTCATTAAGTTTCACTCAACTTCAGTTTTTGTCCATTGCAAGTTAATAGGAATTTCAAAAGTGAGTTTGAGATGTTGAAGTGCACTTTGAAAACAGTTGGGAAACCATCCAAACAGTTCTTAACCATAAGGGTACTGGGGATTTCATCATTTAGAACTGCTTTTACCAGAGTATTTTGACTTTACACAGCGTTAGAGTTGAAGGTAACCTTATTTCACCATAACGCTTCAGGGCCTGAAAATAACTTTGTGTACACATGTGTGACGCCTTGTTTTCCACCAGGAAACTGTTCAAAACAGTTCATTTCTGTAAAAACTATGTCGCAGATGTGTTTCAAGTGGTTTCACAACATAGAAGTTAAGACTCATTGAGTTTCACTCAACTTCAGTTTTGCCCAATGCAAGTTAATAGGATTTCAAAAGTGAGTTTGAGATGTTGAAGTGCACTTTGAAAACAGTTGGGAAACCATCCAAACAGTTCTTAACCATAAGGGTACTGGGGATTTCATCATTTAGAACTGTTTTACCAGAGTATTTTGACTTTACACAGCGTTAGAGTTGAAGGTAACCTTATTTCACCATAACGCTTCAGGGCCTGAAAAACTTTGTGTACACATGTGTGACGCCTTGTTTTCCACCAGGAAACTGTTCAAAGCAGTTCATTTCTGTAAAAAACTATGTCGCAGATGTGTTTCAAGTGGTTTCACAACATAGAAGTTAAGACTCATTGAGTTTCACTCAACTTCAGTTTTGCCCAATGCAAGTTAATGGGGATTTCAAAAGTGAGTTTGAGATGTTGAAGTGCACTTTGAAAACAGTTGGGAAACCATCCAAACAGTTCTTAACCATAAGGGTACTGGGGATTTCAAAACCATCCAAACAGTTCTTAACCATAAGGGTACTGGGGATTTCATCATTTAGAACTGCTTTTACCAGAGTATTTTGACTTTACACAGCGTTAGAGTTGAAGGTAACCTTATTTCACCATAACGCTTCAGGGCCTGAAAATAACTTTGTGTACACATGTGTGACGCCTTGTTTTCCACCAGGAAACTGTTCAAAACAGTTCATTTCTGTAAAAACTATGTCGCAGATGTGTTTCAAGTGGTTTCACAACATAGAAGTTAAGACTCATTGAGTTTCACTCAACTTCAGTTTTGCCCAATGCAAGTTAATGGGGATTTCAAAAGTGAGTTTGAGATGTTGAAGTGCACTTTGAAAACAGTTGGGAAACCATCCAAACAGTTCTTAACCATAAGGGTACTGGGGATTTCATCATTTAGAACTGCTTTTACCAGAGTATTTTGACTTTACACAGCGTTAGAGTTGAAGGTAACCTTATTTCACCATAACGCTTCAGGGCCTGAAAATCACTTTGTGTACACATGTGTGACGCCTTGTTTTCCACCAGGAAACTGTTCAAAACAGTTCATTTCTGTAAAAACTATGTCGCAGATGTGTTTCAAGTGGTTTCACAACATAGAAGTTAAGACTAGAACTGCTTTTACCAGAGTATTTTGACTTTACACAGCGTTAGAGTTGAAGGTAACCTTATTTCACCATAACGCTTCAGGGCCTGAAAATAACTTTGTGTACACATGTGTGACGCCTTGTTTTCCACCAGGAAACTGTTCAAAACAGTTCATTTCTGTAAAAACTATGTCGCAGATGTGTTTCAAGTGGTTTCACAACATAGAAGTTAAGACTCATTGAGTTTCACTCAACTTCAGTTTTGCCCAATGCAAGTTCAATAGGATTTCAAAAGTGAGTTTGAGATGTTGAAGTGCACTTTGAAAACAGTTGGGAAACCATCCAAACAGTTCTTAACCATAAGGGTACTGGGGATTTCATCATTTAGAACTGCTTTTACCAGAGTATTTTGACTTTACACAGCGTTAGAGTTGAAGGTAACCTTATTTCACCATAACGCGATTCAGGGCCTGAAAATCACTTTGTGTACACATGTGTGACGCCTTGTTTTCCACCAGGAAACTGTTCAAAACAGTTCATTTCTGTAAAAACTATGTCGCAGATGTGTTTCAAGTGGTTTCACAACATAGAAGTTAAGACTCATTGAGTTTCACTCAACTTCAGTTTTGCCCAATGCAACTCAATAGGATTTCAAAAGTGAGTTTGAGATGTTGAAGTGCACTTTGAAAACAGTTGGGAAACCATCCAAACAGTTCTTAACCATAAGGGTACTGGGGATTTCATCATTTAGAACTGCTTTTACCAGAGTATTTTGACTTTACACAGCGTTAGAGTTGAAGGTAACCTTATTTCACCATAACGCTTCAGGGCCTGAAAATCACTTTGTGTACACATGTGTGACGCCTTGTTTTCCACCAGGAAACTGTTCAAAACAGTTCATTTCTGTAAAAACTATGTCGCAGATGTGTTTCAAGTGGTTTCACAACATAGAAGTTAAGACTCATTGAGTTTCACTCAACTTCAGTTTTGCCCAATGCAAGTTCAATAGGATTTCAAAAGTGAGTTTGAGATGTTGAAGTGCACTTTGAAAACAGTTGGGAAACCATCCAAACAGTTCTTAACCATAAGGGTACTGGGGATTTCATCATTTAGAACTGCTTTTACCAGAGTATTTTGACTTTACACAGCGTTAGAGTTGAAGGTAACCTTATTTCACCATAACGCGCTTCAGGGCCTGAAAATCACTTTGTGTACACATGTGTGACGCCTTGTTTTCCACCAGGAAACTGTTCAAAACAGTTCATTTCTGTAAAAACTATGTCGCAGATGTGTTTCAAGTGGTTTCACAACATAGAAGTTAAGACTCATTGAGTTTCACTCAACTTCAGTTTTGCCCAATGCAAGTCAATAGGATTTCAAAAGTGAGTTTGAGATGTTGAAGTGCACTTTGAAAACAGTTGGGAAACCATCCAAACAGTTCTTAACCATAAGGGTACTGGGGATTTCATCATTTAGAACTGCTTTTACCAGAGTATTTTGACTTTACACACGTTAGAGTTGAAGGTAACCTTATTTCACCATAACGCTTCAGGGCCTGAAAATCACTTTGTGTACACATGTGTGACGCCTTGTTTTCCACCAGGAAACTGTTCAAAACAGTTCATTTCTGTAAAAACTATGTCGCAGATGTGTTTCAAGTGGTTTCACAACATAGAAGTTAAGACTCATTGAGTTTCACTCAACTTCAGTTTTGCCCAATGCAAGTCAATAGGATTTCAAAAGTGAGTTTGAGATGTTGAAGTGCACTTTGAAAACAGTTGGGAAACCATCCAAACAGTTCTTAACCATAAGGGTACTGGGGATTTCATCATTTAGAACTGCTTTTACCAGAGTATTTTGACTTTACACAGCGTTAGAGTTGAAGGTAACCTTATTTCACCATAACGCTTCAGGGCCTGAAAATCACTTTGTGTACACATGTGTGACGCCTTGTTTTCCACCAGGAAACTGTTCAAAACAGTTCATTTCTGTAAAAACTATGTCGCAGATGTGTTTCAAGTGGTTTCACAACATAGAAGTTAAGACTCATTGAGTTTCACTCAACTTCAGTTTTGCCCAATGCAAGTTAAGGATTTCAAAAGTGAGTTTGAGATGTTGAAGTGCACTTTGAAAACAGTTGGGAAACCATCCAAACAGTTCTTAACCATAAGGGTACTGGGGATTTCATCATTTAGAACTGCTTTTACCAGAGTATTTTGACTTTACACAGCGTTAGAGTTGAAGGTAACCTTATTTCACCATAACGCTTCAGGGCCTGAAAATCACTTTGTGTACACATGTGTGACGCCTTGTTTTCCACCAGGAAACTGTTCAAAACAGTTCATTTCTGTAAAAACTATGTCGCAGATGTGTTTCAAGTGGTTTCACAACATAGAAGTTAAGACTCATTGAGTTTCACTCAACTTCAGTTTTGCCCAATGCAAGTCAATAGGATTTCAAAAGTGAGTTTGAGATGTTGAAGTGCACTTTGAAAACAGTTGGGAAACCATCCAAACAGTTCTTAACCATAAGGGTACTGGGGATTTCATCATTTAGAACTGCTTTTACCAGAGTATTTTGACTTTACACAGCGTTAGAGTTGAAGGTAACCTTATTTCACCATAACGCTTCAGGGCCTGAAAATCACTTTGTGTACACATGTGTGACGCCTTGTTTTCCACCAGGAAACTGTTCAAAACAGTTCATTTCTGTAAAAACTATGTCGCAGATGTGTTTCAAGTGGTTTCACAACATAGAAGTTAAGACTCATTGAGTTTCACTCAACTTCAGTTTTGCCCAATGCAAGTTCAATAGGATTTCAAAAGTGAGTTTGAGATGTTGAAGTGCACTTTGAAAACAGTTGGGAAACCATCCAAACAGTTCTTAACCATAAGGGTACTGGGGATTTCATCATTTAGAACTGCTTTTACCAGAGTATTTTGACTTTACACAGAGTTAGAGTTGAAGGTAACCTTATTTCACCATAACGCTTCAGGGCCTGAAAATCACTTTGTGTACACATGTGTGACGCCTTGTTTTCCACCAGGAAACTGTTCAAAACAGTTCATTTCTGTAAAAACTATGTCGCAGATGTGTTTCAAGTGGTTTCACAACATAGAAGTTAAGACTCATTGAGTTTCACTCAACTTCAGTTTTGCCCAATGCAAGTCAATAGGATTTCAAAAGTGAGTTTGAGATGTTGAAGTGCACTTTGAAAACAGTTGGGAAACCATCCAAACAGTTCTTAACCATAAGGGTACTGGGGATTTCATCATTTAGAACTGCTTTTACCAGAGTATTTTGACTTTACACAGCGTTAGAGTTGAAGGTAACCTTATTTCACCATAACGCGCTTCAGGGCCTGAAAATCACTTTGTGTACACATGTGTGACGCCTTGTTTTCCACCAGGAAACTGTTCAAAACAGTTCATTTCTGTAAAAACTATGTCGCAGATGTGTTTCAAGTGGTTTCACAACATAGAAGTTAAGACTCATTGAGTTTCACTCAACTTCAGTTTTGCCCAATGCAAGTCAATAGGATTTCAAAAGTGAGTTTGAGATGTTGAAGTGCACTTTGAAAACAGTTGGGAAACCATCCAAACAGTTCTTAACCATAAGGGTACTGGGGATTTCATCATTTAGAACTGCTTTTACCAGAGTATTTTGACTTTACACAGCGTTAGAGTTGAAGGTAACCTTATTTCACCATAACGCTTCAGGGCCTGAAAATCACTTTGTGTACACATGTGTGACGCCTTGTTTTCCACCAGGAAACTGTTCAAAACAGTTCATTTCTGTAAAAACTATGTCGCAGATGTGTTTCAAGTGGTTTCACAACATAGAAGTTAAGACTCATTGAGTTTCACTCAACTTCAGTTTTGCCCAATGCAAGTCAATAGGATTTCAAAAGTGAGTTTGAGATGTTGAAGTGCACTTTGAAAACAGTTGGGAAACCATCCAAACAGTTCTTAACCATAAGGGTACTGGGGATTTCATCATTTAGAACTGCTTTTACCAGAGTATTTTGACTTTACACAGCGTTAGAGTTGAAGGTAACCTTATTTCACCATAACGCGCTTCAGGGCCTGAAAATCACTTTGTGTACACATGTGTGACGCCTTGTTTTCCACCAGGAAACTGTTCAAAACAGTTCATTTCTGTAAAAACTATGTCGCAGATGTGTTTCAAGTGGTTTCACAACATAGAAGTTAAGACTCATTGAGTTTCACTCAACTTCAGTTTTGCCCAATGCAAGTTCAATAGGATTTCAAAAGTGAGTTTGAGATGTTGAAGTGCACTTTGAAAACAGTTGGGAAACCATCCAAACAGTTCTTAACCATAAGGGTACTGGGGATTTCATCATTTAGAACTGCTTTTACCAGAGTATTTTGACTTTACACAGAGTTAGAGTTGAAGGTAACCTTATTTCACCATAACGCGCTTCAGGGCCTGAAAATCACTTTGTGTACACATGTGTGACGCCTTGTTTTCCACCAGGAAACTGTTCAAAACAGTTCATTTCTGTAAAAACTATGTCGCAGATGTGTTTCAAGTGGTTTCACAACATAGAAGTTAAGACTCATTGAGTTTCACTCAACTTCAGTTTTGCCCAATGCAAGTTCAATAGGATTTCAAAAGTGAGTTTGAGATGTTGAAGTGCACTTTGAAAACAGTTGGGAAACCATCCAAACAGTTCTTAACCATAAGGGTACTGGGGATTTCATCATTTAGAACTGCTTTTACCAGAGTATTTTGACTTTACACAGAGTTAGAGTTGAAGGTAACCTTATTTCACCATAACGCTTCAGGGCCTGAAAATAACTTTGTGTACACATGTGTGACGCCTTGTTTTCCACCAGGAAACTGTTCAAAACAGTTCATTTCTGTAAAAACTATGTCGCAGATGTGTTTCAAGTGGTTTCACAACATAGAAGTTAAGACTCATTGAGTTTCACTCAACTTCAGTTTTGCCCAATGCAAGTCAATAGGATTTCAAAAGTGAGTTTGAGATGTTGAAGTGCACTTTGAAAACAGTTGGGAAACCATCCAAACAGTTCTTAACCATAAGGGTACTGGGGATTTCATCATTTAGAACTGCTTTTACCAGAGTATTTTGACTTTACACAGAGTTACAGTTGAAGGTAACCTTATTTCACCATAACGCTTTCAGGGCCTGAAAATCACTTTGTGTACACATGTGTGACGCCTTGTTTTCCACCAGGAAACTGTTCAAAACAGTTCATTTCTGTAAAAACTATGTCGCAGATGTGTTTCAAGTGGTTTCACAACATAGAAGTTAAGACTCATTGAGTTTCACTCAACTTCAGTTTTGCCCAATGCAAGTCAATAGGATTTCAAAAGTGAGTTTGAGATGTTGAAGTGCACTTTGAAAACAGTTGGGAAACCATCCAAACAGTTCTTAACCATAAGGGTACTGGGGATTTCATCATTTAGAACTGCTTTTACCAGAGTATTTTGACTTTACACAGCGTTAGAGTTGAAGGTAACCTTATTTCACCATAACGCGCTTCAGGGCCTGAAAATCACTTTGTGTACACATGTGTGACGCCTTGTTTTCCACCAGGAAACTGTTCAAAACAGTTCATTTCTGTAAAAACTATGTCGCAGATGTGTTTCAAGTGGTTTCACAACATAGAAGTTAAGACTCATTGAGTTTCACTCAACTTCAGTTTTGCCCAATGCAAGTCAATAGGATTTCAAAAGTGAGTTTGAGATGTTGAAGTGCACTTTGAAAACAGTTGGGAAACCATCCAAACAGTTCTTAACCATAAGGGTACTGGGGATTTCATCATTTAGAACTGCTTTTACCAGAGTATTTTGACTTTACACAGAGTTAGAGTTGAAGGTAACCTTATTTCACCATAACGCTTCAGGGCCTGAAAATCACTTTGTGTACACATGTGTGACGCCTTGTTTTCCACCAGGAAACTGTTCAAAACAGTTCATTTCTGTAAAAACTATGTCGCAGATGTGTTTCAAGTGGTTTCACAACATAGAAGTTAAGACTCATTGAGTTTCACTCAACTTCAGTTTTGCCCAATGCAAGTCAATAGGATTTCAAAAGTGAGTTTGAGATGTTGAAGTGCACTTTGAAAACAGTTGGGAAACCATCCAAACAGTTCTTAACCATAAGGGTACTGGGGATTTCATCATTTAGAACTGCTTTTACCAGAGTATTTTGACTTTACACACAGTTAGAGTTAGAGTTGAAGGTAACCTTATTTCACCATAACGCTTCAGGGCCTGAAAATCACTTTGTGTACACATGTGTGACGCCTTGTTTTCCACCAGGAAACTGTTCAAAACAGTTCATTTCTGTAAAAACTATGTCGCAGATGTGTTTCAAGTGGTTTCACAACATAGAAGTTAAGACTCATTGAGTTTCACTCAACTTCAGTTTTGCCCAATGCAAGTTCAATAGGATTTCAAAAGTGAGTTTGAGATGTTGAAGTGCACTTTGAAAACAGTTGGGAAACCATCCAAACAGTTCTTAACCATAAGGGTACTGGGGATTTCATCATTTAGAACTGCTTTTACCAGAGTATTTTGACTTTACACAGCGTTAGAGTTGAAGGTAACCTTATTTCACCATAACGCTTCAGGGCCTGAAAATAACTTTGTGTACACATGTGTGACGCCTTGTTTTCCACCAGGAAACTGTTCAAAACAGTTCATTTCTGTAAAAACTATGTCGCAGATGTGTTTCAAGTGGTTTCACAACATAGAAGTTAAGACTCATTGAGTTTCACTCAACTTCAGTTTTGCCCAATGCAAGTCAAAGGATTTCAAAAGTGAGTTTGAGATGTTGAAGTGCACTTTGAAAACAGTGGGGAAACCATCCAAACAGTTCTTAACCATAAGGGTACTGGGGATTTCATCATTTAGAACTGCTTTTACCAGAGTATTTTGACTTTACACAGCGTTAGAGTTGAAGGTAACCTTATTTCACCATAACGCTTTCAGGGCCTGAAAATAACTTTGTGTACACATGTGTGACGCCTTGTTTTCCACCAGGAAACTGTTCAAAACAGTTCATTTCTGTAAAAACTATGTCGCAGATGTGTTTCAAGTGGTTTCACAACATAGAAGTTAAGACTCATTGAGTTTCACTCAACTTCAGTTTTGCCCAATGCAAGTCAATAGGATTTCAAAAGTGAGTTTGAGATGTTGAAGTGCACTTTGAAAACAGTTGGGAAACCATCCAAACAGTTCTTAACCATAAGGGTACTGGGGATTTCATCATTTAGAACTGCTTTTACCAGAGTATTTTGACTTTACACAGCGTTAGAGTTGAAGGTAACCTTATTTCACCATAACGCTTCAGGGCCTGAAAATCACTTTGTGTACACATGTGTGACGCCTTGTTTTCCACCAGGAAACTGTTCAAAACAGTTCATTTCTGTAAAAACTATGTCGCAGATGTGTTTCAAGTGGTTTCACAACATAGAAGTTAAGACTCATTGAGTTTCACTCAACTTCAGTTTTGCCCAATGCAAGTTCAAAGGATTTCAAAAGTGAGTTTGAGATGTTGAAGTGCACTTTGAAAACAGTTGGGAAACCATCCAAACAGTTCTTAACCATAAGGGTACTGGGGATTTCATCATTTAGAACTGCTTTTACCAGAGTATTTTGACTTTACACAGAGTTAGAGTTGAAGGTAACCTTATTTCACCATAACGCTTCAGGGCCTGAAAATCACTTTGTGTACACATGTGTGACGCCTTGTTTTCCACCAGGAAACTGTTCAAAACAGTTCATTTCTGTAAAAACTATGTCGCAGATGTGTTTCAAGTGGTTTCACAACATAGAAGTTAAGACTCATTGAGTTTCACTCAACTTCAGTTTTGCCCAATGCAAGTTCAATAGGATTTCAAAAGTGAGTTTGAGATGTTGAAGTGCACTTTGAAAACAGTTGGGAAACCATCCAAACAGTTCTTAACCATAAGGGTACTGGGGATTTCATCATTTAGAACTGCTTTTACCAGAGTATTTTGACTTTACACAGCGTTAGAGTTGAAGGTAACCTTATTTCACCATAACGCTTCAGGGCCTGAAAATCACTTTGTGTACACATGTGTGACGCCTTGTTTTCCACCAGGAAACTGTTCAAAACAGTTCATTTCTGTAAAAACTATGTCGCAGATGTGTTTCAAGTGGTTTCACAACATAGAAGTTAAGACTCATTGAGTTTCACTCAACTTCAGTTTTGCCCAATGCAAGTCAATAGGATTTCAAAAGTGAGTTTGAGATGTTGAAGTGCACTTTGAAAACAGTTGGGAAACCATCCAAACAGTTCTTAACCATAAGGGTACTGGGGATTTCATCATTTAGAACTGCTTTTACCAGAGTATTTTGACTTTACACAGAGTTAGAGTTGAAGGTAACCTTATTTCACCATAACGCTTTCAGGGCCTGAAAATCACTTTGTGTACACATGTGTGACGCCTTGTTTTCCACCAGGAAACTGTTCAAAACAGTTCATTTCTGTAAAAACTATGTCGCAGATGTGTTTCAAGTGGTTTCACAACATAGAAGTTAAGACTCATTGAGTTTCACTCAACTTCAGTTTTGCCCAATGCAAGTCAATAGGATTTCAAAAGTGAGTTTGAGATGTTGAAGTGCACTTTGAAAACAGTTGGGAAACCATCCAAACAGTTCTTAACCATAAGGGTACTGGGGATTTCATCATTTAGAACTGCTTTTACCAGAGTATTTTGACTTTACACAGCGTTAGAGTTGAAGGTAACCTTATTTCACCATAACGCGCTTCAGGGCCTGAAAATAACTTTGTGTACACATGTGTGACGCCTTGTTTTCCACCAGGAAACTGTTCAAAACAGTTCATTTCTGTAAAAACTATGTCGCAGATGTGTTTCAAGTGGTTTCACAACATAGAAGTTAAGACTCATTGAGTTTCACTCAACTTCAGTTTTGCCCAATGCAAGTTCAATAGGATTTCAAAAGTGAGTTTGAGATGTTGAAGTGCACTTTGAAAACAGTTGGGAAACCATCCAAACAGTTCTTAACCATAAGGGTACTGGGGATTTCATCATTTAGAACTGCTTTTACCAGAGTATTTTGACTTTACACAGCGTTAGAGTTGAAGGTAACCTTATTTCACCATAACGCGCTTCAGGGCCTGAAAATCACTTTGTGTACACATGTGTGACGCCTTGTTTTCCACCAGGAAACTGTTCAAAACAGTTCATTTCTGTAAAAACTATGTCGCAGATGTGTTTCAAGTGGTTTCACAACATAGAAGTTAAGACTCATTGAGTTTCACTCAACTTCAGTTTTGCCCAATGCAAGTCAATAGGATTTCAAAAGTGAGTTTGAGATGTTGAAGTGCACTTTGAAAACAGTTGGGAAACCATCCAAACAGTTCTTAACCATAAGGGTACTGGGGATTTCATCATTTAGAACTGCTTTTACCAGAGTATTTTGACTTTACACAGCGTTAGAGTTGAAGGTAACCTTATTTCACCATAACGCGCTTCAGGGCCTGAAAATCACTTTGTGTACACATGTGTGACGCCTTGTTTTCCACCAGGAAACTGTTCAAAACAGTTCATTTCTGTAAAAACTATGTCGCAGATGTGTTTCAAGTGGTTTCACAACATAGAAGTTAAGACTCATTGAGTTTCACTCAACTTCAGTTTTGCCCAATGCAAGTCAATAGGATTTCAAAAGTGAGTTTGAGATGTTGAAGTGCACTTTGAAAACAGTTGGGAAACCATCCAAACAGTTCTTAACCATAAGGGTACTGGGGATTTCATAATTTAGAACTGCTTTTACCAGAGTATTTTGACTTTACACAGAGTTAGAGTTGAAGGTAACCTTATTTCACCATAACGCTTCAGGGCCTGAAAATCACTTTGTGTACACATGTGTGACGCCTTGTTTTCCACCAGGAAACTGTTCAAAACAGTTCATTTCTGTAAAAACTATGTCGCAGATGTGTTTCAAGTGGTTTCACAACATAGAAGTTAAGACTCATTGAGTTTCACTCAACTTCAGTTTTGCCCAATGCAAGTCAATAGGATTTCAAAAGTGAGTTTGAGATGTTGAAGTGCACTTTGAAAACAGTTGGGAAACCATCCAAACAGTTCTTAACCATAAGGGTACTGGGGATTTCATCATTTAGAACTGCTTTTACCAGAGTATTTTGACTTTACACAGCGTTAGAGTTGAAGGTAACCTTATTTCAACATAACGCTTCAGGGCCTGAAAATCACTTTGTGTACACATGTGTGACGCCTTGTTTTCCACCAGGAAACTGTTCAAAACAGTTCATTTCTGTAAAAACTATGTCGCAGATGTGTTTCAAGTGGTTTCACAACATAGAAGTTAAGACTCATTGAGTTTCACTCAACTTCAGTTTTGCCCAATGCAAGTCAATAGGATTTCAAAAGTGAGTTTGAGATGTTGAAGTGCACTTTGAAAACAGTTGGGAAACCATCCAAACAGTTCTTAACCATAAGGGTACTGGGGATTTCATCATTTAGAACTGCTTTTACCAGAGTATTTTGACTTTACACAGAGTTAGAGTTGAAGGTAACCTTATTTCACCATAACGCTTCAGGGCCTGAAAATCACTTTGTGTACACATGTGTGACGCCTTGTTTTCCACCAGGAAACTGTTCAAAACAGTTCATTTCTGTAAAAACTATGTCGCAGATGTGTTTCAAGTGGTTTCACAACATAGAAGTTAAGACTCATTGAGTTTCACTCAACTTCAGTTTTGCCCAATGCAAGTTAATGGGATTTCAAAAGTGAGTTTGAGATGTTGAAGTGCACTTTGAAAACAGTTGGGAAACCATCCAAACAGTTCTAACCATAAGGGTACTGGGGATTTCATCATTTAGAACTGCTTTTACCAGAGTATTTTGACTTTACACAGCGTTAGAGTTGAAGGTAACCTTATTTCACCATAACGCGCTTCAGGGCCTGAAAATCACTTTGTGTACACATGTGTGACGCCTTGTTTTCCACCAGGAAACTGTTCAAAACAGTTCATTTCTGTAAAAACTATGTCGCAGATGTGTTTCAAGTGGTTTCACAACATAGAAGTTAAGACTCATTGAGTTTCACTCAACTTCAGTTTTGCCCAATGCAAGTCAAAGGATTTCAAAAGTGAGTTTGAGATGTTGAAGTGCACTTTGAAAACAGTTGGGAAACCATCCAAACAGTTCTTAACCATAAGGGTACTGGGGATTTCATCATTTAGAACTGCTTTTACCAGAGTATTTTGACTTTACACAGTTAGAGTTGAAGGTAACCTTATTTCACCATAACGCTTTCAGGGCCTGAAAATAACTTTGTGTACACATGTGTGACGCCTTGTTTTCCACCAGGAAACTGTTCAAAACAGTTCATT
The DNA here is from genome assembly GCF_016835505.1 of Polypterus senegalus. Taxonomy (NCBI): domain Eukaryota; kingdom Metazoa; phylum Chordata; class Cladistia; order Polypteriformes; family Polypteridae; genus Polypterus; species Polypterus senegalus. Next base: position 20,213 of record NW_024377976.1, read on the forward strand.
TCTGTAAAAACTATGTCGCAGATGTGTTTCAAGTGGTTTCACAACATAGAAGTTAAGACTCATTGAGTTTCACTCAACTTCAGTTTTGCCCAATGCAAGTTCAATAGGATTTCAAAAGTGAGTTTGAGATGTTGAAGTGCACTTTGAAAACAGTTGGGAAACCATCCAAACAGTTCTTAACCATAAGGGTACTGGGGATTTCATCATTTAGAACTGCTTTTACCAGAGTATTTTGACTTTACACAGCGTTAGAGTTGAAGGTAACCTTATTTCACCATAACGCTTCAGGGCCTGAAAATCACTTTGTGTACACATGTGTGACGCCTTGTTTTCCACCAGGAAACTGTTCAAAACAGTTCATTTCTGTAAAAACTATGTCGCAGATGTGTTTCAAGTGGTTTCACAACATAGAAGTTAAGACTCATTGAGTTTCACTCAACTTCAGTTTTGCCCAATGCAAGTCAATAGGGATTTCAAAAGTGAGTTTGAGATGTTGAAGTGCACTTTGAAAACAGTTGGGAAACCATCCAAACAGTTCTTAACCATAAGGGTACTGGGGATTTCATCATTTAGAACTGCTTTTACCAGAGTATTTTGACTTTACACAGAGTTAGAGTTGAAGGTAACCTTATTTCACCATAACGCTTCAGGGCCTGAAAATCACTTTGTGTACACATGTGTGACGCCTTGTTTTCCACCAGGAAACTGTTCAAAACAGTTCATTTCTGTAAAAACTATGTCGCAGATGTGTTTCAAGTGGTTTCACAACATAGAAGTTAAGACTCATTGAGTTTCACTCAACTTCAGTTTTGCCCAATGCAAGTCAATAGGATTTCAAAAGTGAGTTTGAGATGTTGAAGTGCACTTTGAAAACAGTTGGGAAACCATCCAAACAGTTCTTAACCATAAGGGTACTGGGGATTTCATCATTTAGAACTGCTTTTACCAGAGTATTTTGACTTTACACAGAGTTAGAGTTGAAGGTAACCTTATTTCACCATAACGCGCTTCAGGGCCTGAAAATCACTTTGTGTACACATGTGTGACCTTGTTTTCCACCAGGAAACTGTTCAAAACAGTTCATTTCTGTAAAAACTATGTCGCAGATGTGTTTCAAGTGGTTTCACAACATAGAAGTTAAGACTCATTGAGTTTCACTCAACTTCAGTTTTGCCCAATGCAACTCAAAGGGATTTCAAAAGTGAGTTTGAGATGTTGAAGTGCACTTTGAAAACAGTTGGGAAACCATCCAAACAGTTCTTAACCATAAGGGTACTGGGGATTTCATCATTTAGAACTGCTTTTACCAGAGTATTTTGACTTTACACAGCGTTAGAGTTGAAGGTAACCTTATTTCACCATAACGCGCTTCAGGGCCTGAAAATCACTTTGTGTACACATGTGTGACGCCTTGTTTTCCACCAGGAAACTGTTCAAAACAGTTCATTTCTGTAAAAACTATGTCGCAGATGTGTTTCAAGTGGTTTCACAACATAGAAGTTAAGACTCATTGAGTTTCACTCAACTTCAGTTTTGCCCAATGCAAGTCAATAGGATTTCAAAAGTGAGTTTGAGATGTTGAAGTGCACTTTGAAAACAGTTGGGAAACCATCCAAACAGTTCTTAACCATAAGGGTACTGGGGATTTCATCATTTAGAACTGCTTTTACCAGAGTATTTCGACTTTACACAGAGTTAGAGTTGAAGGTAACCTTATTTCACCATAACGCGCTTCAGGGCCTGAAAATCACTTTGTGTACACATGTGTGACGCCTTGTTTTCCACCAGGAAACTGTTCAAAACAGTTCATTTCTGTAAAAACTATGTCGCAGATGTGTTTCAAGTGGTTTCACAACATAGAAGTTAAGACTCATTGAGTTTCACTCAACTTCAGTTTTGCCCAATGCAAGTTCAATAGGATTTCAAAAGTGAGTTTGAGATGTTGAAGTGCACTTTGAAAACAGTTGGGAAACCATCCAAACAGTTCTTAACCATAAGGGTACTGGGGATTTCATCATTTAGAACTGCTTTTACCAGAGTATTTTGACTTTACACAGAGTTAGAGTTGAAGGTAACCTTATTTCACCATAACGCTTCAGGGCCTGAAAATCACTTTGTGTACACATGTGTGACGCCTTGTTTTCCACCAGGAAACTGTTCAAAACAGTTCATTTCTGTAAAAACTATGTCGCAGATGTGTTTCAAGTGGTTTCACAACATAGAAGTTAAGACTCATTGAGTTTCACTCAACTTCAGTTTTGCCCAATGCAAGTCAATAGGATTTCAAAAGTGAGTTTGAGATGTTGAAGTGCACTTTGAAAACAGTTGGGAAACCATCCAAACAGTTCTTAACCATAAGGGTACTGGGGATTTCATCATTTAGAACTGCTTTTACCAGAGTATTTTGACTTTACACAGAGTTAGAGTTGAAGGTAACCTTATTTCACCATAACGCTTCAGGGCCTGAAAATAACTTTGTGTACACATGTGTGACGCCTTGTTTTCCACCAGGAAACTGTTCAAAACAGTTCATTTCTGTAAAAACTATGTCGCAGATGTGTTTCAAGTGGTTTCACAACATAGAAGTTAAGACTCATTGAGTTTCACTCAACTTCAGTTTTGCCCAATGCAAGTCAATAGGATTTCAAAAGTGAGTTTGAGATGTTGAAGTGCACTTTGAAAACAGTTGGGAAACCATCCAAACAGTTCTTAACCATAAGGGTACTGGGGATTTCATCATTTAGAACTGCTTTTACCAGAGTATTTTGACTTTACACAGAGTTAGAGTTGAAGGTAACCTTATTTCACCATAACGCTTCAGGGCCTGAAAATCACTTTGTGTACACATGTGTGACGCCTTGTTTTCCACCAGGAAACTGTTCAAAACAGTTCATTTCTGTAAAAACTATGTCGCAGATGTGTTTCAAGTGGTTTCACAACATAGAAGTTAAGACTCATTGAGTTTCACTCAACTTCAGTTTTGCCCAATGCAAGTTAATAGGATTTCAAAAGTGAGTTTGAGATGTTGAAGTGCACTTTGAAAACAGTTGGGAAACCATCCAAACAGTTCTTAACCATAAGGGTACTGGGGATTTCATCATTTAGAACTGCTTTTACCAGAGTATTTTGACTTTACACAGTTAGAGTTGAAGGTAACCTTATTTCACCATAACGCGCTTCAGGGCCTGAAAATCACTTTGTGTACACATGTGTGACGCCTTGTTTTCCACCAGGAAACTGTTCAAAACAGTTCATTTCTGTAAAAACTATGTCGCAGATGTGTTTCAAGTGGTTTCACAACATAGAAGTTAAGACTCATTGAGTTTCACTCAACTTCAGTTTTGCCCAATGCAAGTCAATAGGATTTCAAAAGTGAGTTTGAGATGTTGAAGTGCACTTTGAAAACAGTTGGGAAACCATCCAAACAGTTCTTAACCATAAGGGTACTGGGGATTTCATCATTTAGAACTGCTTTTACCAGAGTATTTTGACTTTACACAGCGTTAGAGTTGAAGGTAACCTTATTTCACCATAACGCGCTTCAGGGCCTGAAAATAACTTTGTGTACACATGTGTGACGCCTTGTTTTCCACCAGGAAACTGTTCAAAACAGTTCATTTCTGTAAAAACTATGTCGCAGATGTGTTTCAAGTGGTTTCACAACATAGAAGTTAAGACTCATTGAGTTTCACTCAACTTCAGTTTTGCCCAATGCAAGTCAATAGGATTTCAAAAGTGAGTTTGAGATGTTGAAGTGCACTTTGAAAACAGTTGGGAAACCATCCAAACAGTTCTTAACCATAAGGGTACTGGGGATTTCATCATTTAGAACTGCTTTTACCAGAGTATTTTGACTTTACACAGCGTTAGAGTTGAAGGTAACCTTATTTCACCATAACGCTTCAGGGCCTGAAAATCACTTTGTGTACACATGTGTGACGCCTTGTTTTCCACCAGGAAACTGTTCAAAACAGTTCATTTCTGTAAAAACTATGTCGCAGATGTGTTTCAAGTGGTTTCACAACATAGAAGTTAAGACTCATTGAGTTTCACTCAACTTCAGTTTTGCCCAATGCAAGTCAATAGGATTTCAAAAGTGAGTTTGAGATGTTGAAGTGCACTTTGAAAACAGTTGGGAAACCATCCAAACAGTTCTTAACCATAAGGGTACTGGGGATTTCATCATTTAGAACTGCTTTTACCAGAGTATTTTGACTTTACACAGAGTTAGAGTTGAAGGTAACCTTATTTCACCATAACGCGCTTCAGGGCCTGAAAATCACTTTGTGTACACATGTGTGACGCCTTGTTTTCCACCAGGAAACTGTTCAAAACAGTTCATTTCTGTAAAAACTATGTCGCAGATGTGTTTCAAGTGGTTTCACAACATAGAAGTTAAGACTCATTGAGTTTCACTCAACTTCAGTTTTGCCCAATGCAAGTCAATAGGATTTCAAAAGTGAGTTTGAGATGTTGAAGTGCACTTTGAAAACAGTTGGGAAACCATCCAAACAGTTCTTAACCATAAGGGTACTGGGGATTTCATCATTTAGAACTGCTTTTACCAGAGTATTTTGACTTTACACAGCGTTAGAGTTGAAGGTAACCTTATTTCACCATAACGCGCTTCAGGGCCTGAAAATCACTTTGTGTACACATGTGTGACGCCTTGTTTTCCACCAGGAAACTGTTCAAAACAGTTCATTTCTGTAAAAACTATGTCGCAGATGTGTTTCAAGTGGTTTCACAACATAGAAGTTAAGACTCATTGAGTTTCACTCAACTTCAGTTTTGCCCAATGCAAGTCAAAGGATTTCAAAAGTGAGTTTGAGATGTTGAAGTGCACTTTGAAAACAGTTGGGAAACCATCCAAACAGTTCTTAACCATAAGGGTACTGGGGATTTCATCATTTAGAACTGCTTTTACCAGAGTATTTTGACTTTACACAGAGTTAGAGTTGAAGGTAACCTTATTTCACCATAACGCTTTCAGGGCCTGAAAATCACTTTGTGTACACATGTGTGACGCCTTGTTTTCCACCAGGAAACTGTTCAAAACAGTTCATTTCTGTAAAAACTATGTCGCAGATGTGTTTCAAGTGGTTTCACAACATAGAAGTTAAGACTCATTGAGTTTCACTCAACTTCAGTTTTGCCCAATGCAAGTCAATAGGATTTCAAAAGTGAGTTTGAGATGTTGAAGTGCACTTTGAAAACAGTTGGGAAACCATCCAAACAGTTCTTAACCATAAGGGTACTGGGGATTTCATCATTTAGAACTGCTTTTACCAGAGTATTTTGACTTTACACAGCGTTAGAGTTGAAGGTAACCTTATTTCACCATAACGCTTCAGGGCCTGAAAATCACTTTGTGTACACATGTGTGACGCCTTGTTTTCCACCAGGAAACTGTTCAAAACAGTTCATTTCTGTAAAAACTATGTCGCAGATGTGTTTCAAGTGGTTTCACAACATAGAAGTTAAGACTCATTGAGTTTCACTCAACTTCAGTTTTGCCCAATGCAAGTTAATAGGATTTCAAAAGTGAGTTTGAGATGTTGAAGTGCACTTTGAAAACAGTTGGGAAACCATCCAAACAGTTCTTAACCATAAGGGTACTGGGGATTTCATCATTTAGAACTGCTTTTACCAGAGTATTTTGACTTTACACAGCGTTAGAGTTGAAGGTAACCTTATTTCACCATAACGCTTCAGGGCCTGAAAATCACTTTGTGTACACATGTGTGACGCCTTGTTTTCCACCAGGAAACTGTTCAAAACAGTTCATTTCTGTAAAAACTATGTCGCAGATGTGTTTCAAGTGGTTTCACAACATAGAAGTTAAGACTCATTGAGTTTCACTCAACTTCAGTTTTGCCCAATGCAAGTCAAAGGATTTCAAAAGTGAGTTTGAGATGTTGAAGTGCACTTTGAAAACAGTTGGGAAACCATCCAAACAGTTCTTAACCATAAGGGTACTGGGGATTTCATCATTTAGAACTGCTTTTACCAGAGTATTTTGACTTTACACAGAGTTAGAGTTGAAGGTAACCTTATTTCACCATAACGCTTTCAGGGCCTGAAAATAACTTTGTGTACACATGTGTGACGCCTTGTTTTCCACCAGGAAACTGTTCAAAACAGTTCATTTCTGTAAAAACTATGTCGCAGATGTGTTTCAAGTGGTTTCACAACATAGAAGTTAAGACTCATTGAGTTTCACTCAACTTCAGTTTTGCCCAATGCAAGTCAATAGGATTTCAAAAGTGAGTTTGAGATGTTGAAGTGCACTTTGAAAACAGTTGGGAAACCATCCAAACAGTTCTTAACCATAAGGGTACTGGGGATTTCATCATTTAGAACTGCTTTTACCAGAGTATTTTGACTTTACACAGCGTTAGAGTTGAAGGTAACCTTATTTCACCATAACGCGCTTCAGGGCCTGAAAATCACTTTGTGTACACATGTGTGACGCCTTGTTTTCCACCAGGAAACTGTTCAAAACAGTTCATTTCTGTAAAAACTATGTCGCAGATGTGTTTCAAGTGGTTTCACAACATAGAAGTTAAGACTCATTGAGTTTCACTCAACTTCAGTTTTGCCCAATGCAAGTCAATAGGATTTCAAAAGTGAGTTTGAGATGTTGAAGTGCACTTTGAAAACAGTTGGGAAACCATCCAAACAGTTCTTAACCATAAGGGTACTGGGGATTTCATCATTTAGAACTGCTTTTACCAGAGTATTTTGACTTTACACAGCGTTAGAGTTGAAGGTAACCTTATTTCACCATAACGCTTCAGGGCCTGAAAATCACTTTGTGTACACATGTGTGACGCCTTGTTTTCCACCAGGAAACTGTTCAAAACAGTTCATTTCTGTAAAAACTATGTCGCAGATGTGTTTCAAGTGGTTTCACAACATAGAAGTTAAGACTCATTGAGTTTCACTCAACTTCAGTTTTGCCCAATGCAAGTCAATAGGATTTCAAAAGTGAGTTTGAGATGTTGAAGTGCACTTTGAAAACAGTTGGGAAACCATCCAAACAGTTCTTAACCATAAGGGTACTGGGGATTTCATCATTTAGAACTGCTTTTACCAGAGTATTTTGACTTTACACAGCGTTAGAGTTGAAGGTAACCTTATTTCACCATAACGCTTCAGGGCCTGAAAATCACTTTGTGTACACATGTGTGACGCCTTGTTTTCCACCAGGAAACTGTTCAAAACAGTTCATTTCTGTAAAAACTATGTCGCAGATGTGTTTCAAGTGGTTTCACAACATAGAAGTTAAGACTCATTGAGTTTCACTCAACTTCAGTTTTGCCCAATGCAAGTCAATAGGATTTCAAAAGTGAGTTTGAGATGTTGAAGTGCACTTTGAAAACAGTTGGGAAACCATCCAAACAGTTCTTAACCATAAGGGTACTGGGGATTTCATCATTTAGAACTGCTTTTACCAGAGTATTTTGACTTTACACAGCGTTAGAGTTGAAGGTAACCTTATTTCACCATAACGCTTCAGGGCCTGAAAATCACTTTGTGTACACATGTGTGACGCCTTGTTTTCCACCAGGAAACTGTTCAAAACAGTTCATTTCTGTAAAAACTATGTCGCAGATGTGTTTCAAGTGGTTTCACAACATAGAAGTTAAGACTCATTGAGTTTCACTCAACTTCAGTTTTGCCCAATGCAAGTCAATAGGATTTCAAAAGTGAGTTTGAGATGTTGAAGTGCACTTTGAAAACAGTTGGGAAACCATCCAAACAGTTCTTAACCATAAGGGTACTGGGGATTTCATAATTTAGAACTGCTTTTACCAGAGTATTTTGACTTTACACAGAGTTAGAGTTGAAGGTAACCTTATTTCACCATAACGCTTCAGGGCCTGAAAATCACTTTGTGTACACATGTGTGACGCCTTGTTTTCCACCAGGAAACTGTTCAAAACAGTTCATTTCTGTAAAAACTATGTCGCAGATGTGTTTCAAGTGGTTTCACAACATAGAAGTTAAGACTCATTGAGTTTCACTCAACTTCAGTTTTGCCCAATGCAAGTCAATAGGATTTCAAAAGTGAGTTTGAGATGTTGAAGTGCACTTTGAAAACAGTTGGGAAACCATCCAAACAGTTCTTAACCATAAGGGTACTGGGGATTTCATCATTTAGAACTGCTTTTACCAGAGTATTTTGACTTTACACAGAGTTAGAGTTGAAGGTAACCTTATTTCACCATAACGCGCTTCAGGGCCTGAAAATCACTTTGTGTACACATGTGTGACGCCTTGTTTTCCACCAGGAAACTGTTCAAAACAGTTCATTTCTGTAAAAACTATGTCGCAGATGTGTTTCAAGTGGTTTCACAACATAGAAGTTAAGACTCATTGAGTTTCACTCAACTTCAGTTTTGCCCAATGCAAGTCAATGGGATTTCAAAAGTGAGTTTGAGATGTTGAAGTGCACTTTGAAAACAGTTGGGAAACCATCCAAACAGTTCTTAACCATAAGGGTACTGGGGATTTCATCATTTAGAACTGCTTTTACCAGAGTATTTTGACTTTACACAGTTAGAGTTGAAGGTAACCTTATTTCACCATAACGCTTCAGGGCCTGAAAATCACTTTGTGTACACATGTGTGACGCCTTGTTTTCCACCAGGAAACTGTTCAAAACAGTTCATTTCTGTAAAAACTATGTCGCAGATGTGTTTCAAGTGGTTTCACAACATAGAAGTTAAGACTCATTGAGTTTCACTCAACTTCAGTTTTGCCCAATGCAAGTCAATAGGATTTCAAAAGTGAGTTTGAGATGTTGAAGTGCACTTTGAAAACAGTTGGGAAACCATCCAAACAGTTCTTAACCATAAGGGTACTGGGGATTTCATCATTTAGAACTGCTTTTACCAGAGTATTTTGACTTTACACAGCGTTAGAGTTGAAGGTAACCTTATTTCACCATAACGCTTCAGGGCCTGAAAATCACTTTGTGTACACATGTGTGACGCCTTGTTTTCCACCAGGAAACTGTTCAAAACAGTTCATTTCTGTAAAAACTATGTCGCAGATGTGTTTCAAGTGGTTTCACAACATAGAAGTTAAGACTCATTGAGTTTCACTCAACTTCAGTTTTGCCCAATGCAAGTCAATAGGATTTCAAAAGTGAGTTTGAGATGTTGAAGTGCACTTTGAAAACAGTTGGGAAACCATCCAAACAGTTCTTAACCATAAGGGTACTGGGGATTTCATCATTTAGAACTGCTTTTACCAGAGTATTTTGACTTTACACAGCGTTAGAGTTGAAGGTAACCTTATTTCACCATAACGCTTCAGGGCCTGAAAATCACTTTGTGTACACATGTGTGACGCCTTGTTTTCCACCAGGAAACTGTTCAAAACAGTTCATTTCTGTAAAAACTATGTCGCAGATGTGTTTCAAGTGGTTTCACAACATAGAAGTTAAGACTCATTGAGTTTCACTCAACTTCAGTTTTGCCCAATGCAAGTTAATAGGATTTCAAAAGTGAGTTTGAGATGTTGAAGTGCACTTTGAAAACAGTTGGGAAACCATCCAAACAGTTCTTAACCATAAGGGTACTGGGGATTTCATCATTTAGAACTGCTTTTACCAGAGTATTTTGACTTTACACAGTTAGAGTTGAAGGTAACCTTATTTCACCATAACGCTTCAGGGCCTGAAAATCACTTTGTGTACACATGTGTGACGCCTTGTTTTCCACCAGGAAACTGTTCAAAACAGTTCATTTCTGTAAAAACTATGTCGCAGATGTGTTTCAAGTGGTTTCACAACATAGAAGTTAAGACTCATTGAGTTTCACTCAACTTCAGTTTTGCCCAATGCAAGTCAAAGGATTTCAAAAGTGAGTTTGAGATGTTGAAGTGCACTTTGAAAACAGTTGGGAAACCATCCAAACAGTTCTTAACCATAAGGGTACTGGGGATTTCATCATTTAGAACTGCTTTTACCAGAGTATTTTGACTTTACACAGAGTTAGAGTTGAAGGTAACCTTATTTCACCATAACGCTTTCAGGGCCTGAAAATCACTTTGTGTACACATGTGTGACGCCTTGTTTTCCACCAGGAAACTGTTCAAAACAGTTCATTTCTGTAAAAACTATGTCGCAGATGTGTTTCAAGTGGTTTCACAACATAGAAGTTAAGACTCATTGAGTTTCACTCAACTTCAGTTTTGCCCAATGCAAGTTAATAGGATTTCAAAAGTGAGTTTGAGATGTTGAAGTGCACTTTGAAAACAGTTGGGAAACCATCCAAACAGTTCTTAACCATAAGGGTACTGGGGATTTCATCATTTAGAACTGCTTTTACCAGAGTATTTTGACTTTACACAGCGTTAGAGTTGAAGGTAACCTTATTTCACCATAACGCGCTTCAGGGCCTGAAAATCACTTTGTGTACACATGTGTGACGCCTTGTTTTCCACCAGGAAACTGTTCAAAACAGTTCATTTCTGTAAAAACTATGTCGCAGATGTGTTTCAAGTGGTTTCACAACATAGAAGTTAAGACTCATTGAGTTTCACTCAACTTCAGTTTTGCCCAATGCAACTCAATAGGATTTCAAAAGTGAGTTTGAGATGTTGAAGTGCACTTTGAAAACAGTTGGGAAACCATCCAAACAGTTCTTAACCATAAGGGTACTGGGGATTTCATCATTTAGAACTGCTTTTACCAGAGTATTTTGACTTTACACAGCGTTAGAGTTGAAGGTAACCTTATTTCACCATAACGCTTCAGGGCCTGAAAATCACTTTGTGTACACATGTGTGACGCCTTGTTTTCCACCAGGAAACTGTTCAAAACAGTTCATTTCTGTAAAAACTATGTCGCAGATGTGTTTCAAGTGGTTTCACAACATAGAAGTTAAGACTCATTGAGTTTCACTCAACTTCAGTTTTGCCCAATGCAAGTCAATAGGATTTCAAAAGTGAGTTTGAGATGTTGAAGTGCACTTTGAAAACAGTTGGGAAACCATCCAAACAGTTCTTAACCATAAGGGTACTGGGGATTTCATCATTTAGAACTGCTTTTACCAGAGTATTTTGACTTTACACAGAGTTAGAGTTGAAGGTAACCTTATTTCACCATAACGCTTCAGGGCCTGAAAATCACTTTGTGTACACATGTGTGACGCCTTGTTTTCCACCAGGAAACTGTTCAAAACAGTTCATTTCTGTAAAAACTATGTCGCAGATGTGTTTCAAGTGGTTTCACAACATAGAAGTTAAGACTCATTGAGTTTCACTCAACTTCAGTTTTGCCCAATGCAACTCAATAGGATTTCAAAAGTGAGTTTGAGATGTTGAAGTGCACTTTGAAAACAGTTGGGAAACCATCCAAACAGTTCTTAACCATAAGGGTACTGGGGATTTCATCATTTAGAACTGCTTTTACCAGAGTATTTTGACTTTACACAGTGAGAGTTGAAGGTAACCTTATTTCACCATAACGCTTCAGGGCCTGAAAATCACTTTGTGTACACATGTGTGACGCCTTGTTTTCCACCAGGAAACTGTTCAAAACAGTTCATTTCTGTAAAAACTATGTCGCAGATGTGTTTCAAGTGGTTTCACAACATAGAAGTTAAGACTCATTGAGTTTCACTCAACTTCAGTTTTGCCCAATGCAAGTCAAAGGATTTCAAAAGTGAGTTTGAGATGTTGAAGTGCACTTTGAAAACAGTTGGGAAACCATCCAAACAGTTCTTAACCATAAGGGTACTGGGGATTTCATCATTTAGAACTGCTTTTACCAGAGTATTTTGACTTTACACAGAGTTAGAGTTGAAGGTAACCTTATTTCACCATAACGCTTCAGGGCCTGAAAATCACTTTGTGTACACATGTGTGACGCCTTGTTTTCCACCAGGAAACTGTTCAAAACAGTTCATTTCTGTAAAAACTATGTCGCAGATGTGTTTCAAGTGGTTTCACAACATAGAAGTTAAGACTCATTGAGTTTCACTCAACTTCAGTTTTGCCCAATGCAAGTCAATAGGATTTCAAAAGTGAGTTTGAGATGTTGAAGTGCACTTTGAAAACAGTTGGGAAACCATCCAAACAGTTCTTAACCATAAGGGTACTGGGGATTTCATCATTTAGAACTGCTTTTACCAGAGTATTTTGACTTTACACAGAGTTAGAGTTGAAGGTAACCTTATTTCACCATAACGCTTCAGGGCCTGAAAATCACTTTGTGTACACATGTGTGACGCCTTGTTTTCCACCAGGAAACTGTTCAAAACAGTTCATTTCTGTAAAAACTATGTCGCAGATGTGTTTCAAGTGGTTTCACAACATAGAAGTTAAGACTCATTGAGTTTCACTCAACTTCAGTTTTGCCCAATGCAAGTTCAATAGGATTTCAAAAGTGAGTTTGAGATGTTGAAGTGCACTTTGAAAACAGTTGGGAAACCATCCAAACAGTTCTTAACCATAAGGGTACTGGGGATTTCATCATTTAGAACTGCTTTTACCAGAGTATTTTGACTTTACACAGAGTTAGAGTTGAAGGTAACCTTATTTCACCATAACGCTTTCAGGGCCTGAAAATAACTTTGTGTACACATGTGTGACGCCTTGTTTTCCACCAGGAAACTGTTCAAAACAGTTCATTTCTGTAAAAACTATGTCGCAGATGTGTTTCAAGTGGTTTCACAACATAGAAGTTAAGACTCATTGAGTTTCACTCAACTTCAGTTTTGCCCAATGCAAGTCAATAGGATTTCAAAAGTGAGTTTGAGATGTTGAAGTGCACTTTGAAAACAGTTGGGAAACCATCCAAACAGTTCTTAACCATAAGGGTACTGGGGATTTCATCATTTAGAACTGCTTTTACCAGAGTATTTTGACTTTACACAGAGTTAGAGTTGAAGGTAACCTTATTTCACCATAACGCTTCAGGGCCTGAAAATCACTTTGTGTACACATGTGTGACGCCTTGTTTTCCACCAGGAAACTGTTCAAAACAGTTCATTTCTGTAAAAACTATGTCGCAGATGTGTTTCAAGTGGTTTCACAACATAGAAGTTAAGACTCATTGAGTTTCACTCAACTTCAGTTTTGCCCAATGCAAGTCAATAGGATTTCAAAAGTGAGTTTGAGATGTTGAAGTGCACTTTGAAAACAGTTGGGAAACCATCCAAACAGTTCTTAACCATAAGGGTACTGGGGATTTCATCATTTAGAACTGCTTTTACCAGAGTATTTTGACTTTACACAGCGTTAGAGTTGAAGGTAACCTTATTTCACCATAACGCTTCAGGGCCTGAAAATCACTTTGTGTACACATGTGTGACGCCTTGTTTTCCACCAGGAAACTGTTCAAAACAGTTCATTTCTGTAAAAACTATGTCGCAGATGTGTTTCAAGTGGTTTCACAACATAGAAGTTAAGACTCATTGAGTTTCACTCAACTTCAGTTTTGCCCAATGCAAGTCAATAGGATTTCAAAAGTGAGTTTGAGATGTTGAAGTGCACTTTGAAAAAAGGGAAACCATCCAAACAGTTCTTAACCATAAGGGTACTGGGGATTTCATCATTTAGAACTGCTTTTACCAGAGTATTTTGACTTTACACAGAGTTAGAGTTGAAGGTAAACTTATTTCACCATAACGCTTCAGGGCCTGAAAATCACTTTGTGTACACATGTGTGACGCCTTGTTTTCCACCAGGAAACTGTTCAAAACAGTTCATTTCTGTAAAAACTATGTCGCAGATGTGTTTCAAGTGGTTTCACAACATAGAAGTTAAGACTCATTGAGTTTCACTCAACTTCAGTTTTGCCCAATGCAAGTTCAATAGGATTTCAAAAGTGAGTTTGAGATGTTGAAGTGCACTTTGAAAACAGTTGGGAAACCATCCAAACAGTTCTTAACCATAAGGGTACTGGGGATTTCATCATTTAGAACTGCTTTTACCAGAGTATTTTGACTTTACACAGCGTTAGAGTTGAAGGTAACCTTATTTCACCATAACGCTTCAGGGCCTGAAAATCACTTTGTGTACACATGTGTGACGCCTTGTTTTCCACCAGGAAACTGTTCAAAACAGTTCATTTCTGTAAAAACTATGTCGCAGATGTGTTTCAAGTGGTTTCACAACATAGAAGTTAAGACTCATTGAGTTTCACTCAACTTCAGTTTTGCCCAATGCAAGTCAATAGGATTTCAAAAGTGAGTTTGAGATGTTGAAGTGCACTTTGAAAACAGTTGGGAAACCATCCAAACAGTTCTTAACCATAAGGGTACTGGGGATTTCATCATTTAGAACTGCTTTTACCAGAGTATTTTGACTTTACACAGAGTTAGAGTTGAAGGTAACCTTATTTCACCATAACGCTTCAGGGCCTGAAAATCACTTTGTGTACACATGTGTGACGCCTTGTTTTCCACCAGGAAACTGTTCAAAACAGTTCATTTCTGTAAAAACTATGTCGCAGATGTGTTTCAAGTGGTTTCACAACATAGAAGTTAAGACTCATTGAGTTTCACTCAACTTCAGTTTTGCCCAATGCAAGTCAATAGGATTTCAAAAGTGAGTTTGAGATGTTGAAGTGCACTTTGAAAACAGTTGGGAAACCATCCAAACAGTTCTTAACCATAAGGGTACTGGGGATTTCATCATTTAGAACTGCTTTTACCAGAGTATTTTGACTTTACACAGTTAGAGTTGAAGGTAACCTTATTTCACCATAACGCTTCAGGGCCTGAAAATAACTTTGTGTACACATGTGTGACGCCTTGTTTTCCACCAGGAAACTGTTCAAAACAGTTCATTTCTGTAAAAACTATGTCGCAGATGTGTTTCAAGTGGTTTCACAACATAGAAGTTAAGACTCATTGAGTTTCACTCAACTTCAGTTTTGCCCAATGCAAGTCAATAGGATTTCAAAAGTGAGTTTGAGATGTTGAAGTGCACTTTGAAAACAGTTGGGAAACCATCCAAACAGTTCTTAACCATAAGGGTACTGGGGATTTCATCATTTAGAACTGCTTTTACCAGAGTATTTTGACTTTACACAGAGTTAGAGTTGAAGGTAACCTTATTTCACCATAACGCTTCAGGGCCTGAAATAACTTTGTGTACACATGTGTGACGCCTTGTTTTCCACCAGGAAACTGTTCAAAACAGTTCATTTCTGTAAAAACTATGTCGCAGATGTGTTTCAAGTGGTTTCACAACATAGAAGTTAAGACTCATTGAGTTTCACTCAACTTCAGTTTTGCCCAATGCAAGTCAATAGGATTTCAAAAGTGAGTTTGAGATGTTGAAGTGCACTTTGAAAACAGTTGGGAAACCATCCAAACAGTTCTTAACCATAAGGGTACTGGGGATTTCATCATTTAGAACTGCTTTTACCAGAGTATTTTGACTTTACACAGCGTTAGAGTTGAAGGTAACCTTATTTCACCATAACGCTTCAGGGCCTGAAAATCACTTTGTGTACACATGTGTGACGCCTTGTTTTCCACCAGGAAACTGTTCAAAACAGTTCATTTCTGTAAAAACTATGTCGCAGATGTGTTTCAAGTGGTTTCACAACATAGAAGTTAAGACTCATTGAGTTTCACTCAACTTCAGTTTTGCCCAATGCAAGTCAATAGGATTTCAAAAGTGAGTTTGAGATGTTGAAGTGCACTTTGAAAACAGTTGGGAAACCATCCAAACAGTTCTTAACCATAAGGGTACTGGGGATTTCATCATTTAGAACTGCTTTTACCAGAGTATTTTGACTTTACACAGCGTTAGAGTTGAAGGTAACCTTATTTCACCATAACGCTTCAGGGCCTGAAAATCACTTTGTGTACACATGTGTGACGCCTTGTTTTCCACCAGGAAACTGTTCAAAACAGTTCATTTCTGTAAAAACTATGTCGCAGATGTGTTTCAAGTGGTTTCACAACATAGAAGTTAAGACTCATTGAGTTTCACTCAACTTCAGTTTTGCCCAATGCAAGTCAATAGGATTTCAAAAGTGAGTTTGAGATGTTGAAGTGCACTTTGAAAACAGTTGGGAAACCATCCAAACAGTTCTTAACCATAAGGGTACTGGGGATTTCATCATTTAGAACTGCTTTTACCAGAGTATTTTGACTTTACACAGCGTTAGAGTTGAAGGTAACCTTATTTCACCATAACGCTTCAGGGCCTGAAAATCACTTTGTGTACACATGTGTGACGCCTTGTTTTCCACCAGGAAACTGTTCAAAACAGTTCATTTCTGTAAAAACTATGTCGCAGATGTGTTTCAAGTGGTTTCACAACATAGAAGTTAAGACTCATTGAGTTTCACTCAACTTCAGTTTTGCCCAATGCAAGTTCAATAGGATTTCAAAAGTGAGTTTGAGATGTTGAAGTGCACTTTGAAAACAGTTGGGAAACCATCCAAACAGTTCTTAACCATAAGGGTACTGGGGATTTCATCATTTAGAACTGCTTTTACCAGAGTATTTTGACTTTACACAGCGTTAGAGTTGAAGGTAACCTTATTTCACCATAACGCTTCAGGGCCTGAAAATCACTTTGTGTACACATGTGTGACGCCTTGTTTTCCACCAGGAAACTGTTCAAAACAGTTCATTTCTGTAAAAACTATGTCGCAGATGTGTTTCAAGTGGTTTCACAACATAGAAGTTAAGACTCATTGAGTTTCACTCAACTTCAGTTTTGCCCAATGCAAGTCAATAGGATTTCAAAAGTGAGTTTGAGATGTTGAAGTGCACTTTGAAAACAGTTGGGAAACCATCCAAACAGTTCTTAACCATAAGGGTACTGGGGATTTCATCATTTAGAACTGCTTTTACCAGAGTATTTTGACTTTACACAGCGTTAGAGTTGAAGGTAACCTTATTTCACCATAACGCGCTTCAGGGCCTGAAAATCACTTTGTGTACACATGTGTGACGCCTTGTTTTCCACCAGGAAACTGTTCA
This sequence comes from Polypterus senegalus, assembly GCF_016835505.1. Classification (NCBI taxonomy): domain Eukaryota; kingdom Metazoa; phylum Chordata; class Cladistia; order Polypteriformes; family Polypteridae; genus Polypterus; species Polypterus senegalus. The sequence continues at coordinate 37,180 of NW_024377976.1, forward strand.
AAACAGTTCATTTCTGTAAAAACTATGTCGCAGATGTGTTTCAAGTGGTTTCACAACATAGAAGTTAAGACTCATTGAGTTTCACTCAACTTCAGTTTTGCCCAATGCAAGTCAAAGGATTTCAAAAGTGAGTTTGAGATGTTGAAGTGCACTTTGAAAACAGTTGGGAAACCATCCAAACAGTTCTTAACCATAAGGGTACTGGGGATTTCATCATTTAGAACTGCTTTTACCAGAGTATTTTGACTTTACACAGCGTTAGAGTTGAAGGTAACCTTATTTCACCATAACGCTTCAGGGCCTGAAAATCACTTTGTGTACACATGTGTGACGCCTTGTTTTCCACCAGGAAACTGTTCAAAACAGTTCATTTCTGTAAAAACTATGTCGCAGATGTGTTTCAAGTGGTTTCACAACATAGAAGTTAAGACTCATTGAGTTTCACTCAACTTCAGTTTTGCCCAATGCAAGTCAATAGGATTTCAAAAGTGAGTTTGAGATGTTGAAGTGCACTTTGAAAACAGTTGGGAAACCATCCAAACAGTTCTTAACCATAAGGGTACTGGGGATTTCATCATTTAGAACTGCTTTTACCAGAGTATTTTGACTTTACACAGAGTTAGAGTTGAAGGTAACCTTATTTCACCATAACGCTTTCAGGGCCTGAAAATAACTTTGTGTACACATGTGTGACGCCTTGTTTTCCACCAGGAAACTGTTCAAAACAGTTCATTTCTGTAAAAACTATGTCGCAGATGTGTTTCAAGTGGTTTCACAACATAGAAGTTAAGACTCATTGAGTTTCACTCAACTTCAGTTTTGCCCAATGCAAGTCAATAGGATTTCAAAAGTGAGTTTGAGATGTTGAAGTGCACTTTGAAAACAGTTGGGAAACCATCCAAACAGTTCTTAACCATAAGGGTACTGGGGATTTCATCATTTAGAACTGCTTTTACCAGAGTATTTTGACTTTACACAGCGTTAGAGTTGAAGGTAACCTTATTTCACCATAACGCTTCAGGGCCTGAAAATCACTTTGTGTACACATGTGTGACGCCTTGTTTTCCACCAGGAAACTGTTCAAAACAGTTCATTTCTGTAAAAACTATGTCGCAGATGTGTTTCAAGTGGTTTCACAACATAGAAGTTAAGACTCATTGAGTTTCACTCAACTTCAGTTTTGCCCAATGCAAGTCAATAGGATTTCAAAAGTGAGTTTGAGATGTTGAAGTGCACTTTGAAAACAGTTGGGAAACCATCCAAACAGTTCTTAACCATAAGGGTACTGGGGATTTCATCATTTAGAACTGCTTTTACCAGAGTATTTTGACTTTACACAGTTAGAGTTGAAGGTAACCTTATTTCACCATAACGCGCTTCAGGGCCTGAAAATCACTTTGTGTACACATGTGTGACGCCTTGTTTTCCACCAGGAAACTGTTCAAAACAGTTCATTTCTGTAAAAACTATGTCGCAGATGTGTTTCAAGTGGTTTCACAACATAGAAGTTAAGACTCATTGAGTTTCACTCAACTTCAGTTTTGCCCAATGCAAGTAATAGGATTTCAAAAGTGAGTTTGAGATGTTGAAGTGCACTTTGAAAACAGTTGGGAAACCATCCAAACAGTTCTTAACCATAAGGGTACTGGGGATTTCATCATTTAGAACTGCTTTTACCAGAGTATTTTGACTTTACACAGCGTTAGAGTTGAAGGTAACCTTATTTCACCATAACGCTTCAGGGCCTGAAAATCACTTTGTGTACACATGTGTGACGCCTTGTTTTCCACCAGGAAACTGTTCAAAACAGTTCATTTCTGTAAAAACTATGTCGCAGATGTGTTTCAAGTGGTTTCACAACATAGAAGTTAAGACTCATTGAGTTTCACTCAACTTCAGTTTTGCCCAATGCAACTCAATAGGATTTCAAAAGTGAGTTTGAGATGTTGAAGTGCACTTTGAAAACAGTTGGGAAACCATCCAAACAGTTCTTAACCATAAGGGTACTGGGGATTTCATCATTTAGAACTGCTTTTACCAGAGTATTTTGACTTTACACAGCGTTAGAGTTGAAGGTAACCTTATTTCACCATAACGCTTCAGGGCCTGAAAATCACTTTGTGTACACATGTGTGACGCCTTGTTTTCCACCAGGAAACTGTTCAAAACAGTTCATTTCTGTAAAAACTATGTCGCAGATGTGTTTCAAGTGGTTTCACAACATAGAAGTTAAGACTCATTGAGTTTCACTCAACTTCAGTTTTGCCCAATGCAAGTCAAAGGATTTCAAAAGTGAGTTTGAGATGTTGAAGTGCACTTTGAAAACAGTTGGGAAACCATCCAAACAGTTCTTAACCATAAGGGTACTGGGGATTTCATCATTTAGAACTGCTTTTACCAGAGTATTTTGACTTTACACAGAGTTAGAGTTGAAGGTAACCTTATTTCACCATAACGCTTTCAGGGCCTGAAAAAATCACTTTGTGTACACATGTGTGACGCCTTGTTTTCCACCAGGAAACTGTTCAAAACAGTTCATTTCTGTAAAAACTATGTCGCAGATGTGTTTCAAGTGGTTTCACAACATAGAAGTTAAGACTCATTGAGTTTCACTCAACTTCAGTTTTGCCCAATGCAAGTCAATAGGATTTCAAAAGTGAGTTTGAGATGTTGAAGTGCACTTTGAAAACAGTTGGGAAACCATCCAAACAGTTCTTAACCATAAGGGTACAGGGGATTTCATCATTTAGAACTGCTTTTACCAGAGTATTTTGACTTTACACAGCGTTAGAGTTGAAGGTAACCTTATTTCACCATAACGCTTCAGGGCCTGAAAATAACTTTGTGTACACATGTGTGACGCCTTGTTTTCCACCAGGAAACTGTTCAAAACAGTTCATTTCTGTAAAAACTATGTCGCAGATGTGTTTCAAGTGGTTTCACAACATAGAAGTTAAGACTCATTGAGTTTCACTCAACTTCAGTTTTGCCCAATGCAAGTTAAGGATTTCAAAAGTGAGTTTGAGATGTTGAAGTGCACTTTGAAAACAGTTGGGAAACCATCCAAACAGTTCTTAACCATAAGGGTACTGGGGATTTCATCATTTAGAACTGCTTTTACCAGAGTATTTTGACTTTACACAGAGTTAGAGTTGAAGGTAACCTTATTTCACCATAACGCTTCAGGGCCTGAAAATCACTTTGTGTACACATGTGTGACGCCTTGTTTTCCACCAGGAAACTGTTCAAAACAGTTCATTTCTGTAAAAACTATGTCGCAGATGTGTTTCAAGTGGTTTCACAACATAGAAGTTAAGACTCATTGAGTTTCACTCAACTTCAGTTTTGCCCAATGCAAGTCAATAGGATTTCAAAAGTGAGTTTGAGATGTTGAAGTGCACTTTGAAAACAGTTGGGAAACCATCCAAACAGTTCTTAACCATAAGGGTACTGGGGATTTCATCATTTAGAACTGCTTTTACCAGAGTATTTTGACTTTACACAGAGTTAGAGTTGAAGGTAACCTTATTTCACCATAACGCTTCAGGGCCTGAAAATCACTTTGTGTACACATGTGTGACGCCTTGTTTTCCACCAGGAAACTGTTCAAAACAGTTCATTTCTGTAAAAACTATGTCGCAGATGTGTTTCAAGTGGTTTCACAACATAGAAGTTAAGACTCATTGAGTTTCACTCAACTTCAGTTTTGCCCAATGCAAGTTCAATAGGATTTCAAAAGTGAGTTTGAGATGTTGAAGTGCACTTTGAAAACAGTTGGGAAACCATCCAAACAGTTCTTAACCATAAGGGTACTGGGGATTTCATCATTTAGAACTGCTTTTACCAGAGTATTTTGACTTTACACAGCGTTAGAGTTGAAGGTAACCTTATTTCACCATAACGCGCTTCAGGGCCTGAAAATCACTTTGTGTACACATGTGTGACGCCTTGTTTTCCACCAGGAAACTGTTCAAAACAGTTCATTTCTGTAAAAACTATGTCGCAGATGTGTTTCAAGTGGTTTCACAACATAGAAGTTAAGACTCATTGAGTTTCACTCAACTTCAGTTTTGCCCAATGCAAGTCAATAGGATTTCAAAAGTGAGTTTGAGATGTTGAAGTGCACTTTGAAAACAGTTGGGAAACCATCCAAACAGTTCTTAACCATAAGGGTACTGGGGATTTCATCATTTAGAACTGCTTTTACCAGAGTATTTTGACTTTACACAGCGTTAGAGTTGAAGGTAACCTTATTTCACCATAACGCTTCAGGGCCTGAAAATCACTTTGTGTACACATGTGTGACGCCTTGTTTTCCACCAGGAAACTGTTCAAAACAGTTCATTTCTGTAAAAACTATGTCGCAGATGTGTTTCAAGTGGTTTCACAACATAGAAGTTAAGACTCATTGAGTTTCACTCAACTTCAGTTTTGCCCAATGCAAGTCAAAGGATTTCAAAAGTGAGTTTGAGATGTTGAAGTGCACTTTGAAAACAGTTGGGAAACCATCCAAACAGTTCTTAACCATAAGGGTACTGGGGATTTCATCATTTAGAACTGCTTTTACCAGAGTATTTTGACTTTACACAGTTAGAGTTGAAGGTAACCTTATTTCACCATAACGCGATTCAGGGCCTGAAAATAACTTTGTGTACACATGTGTGACGCCTTGTTTTCCACCAGGAAACTGTTCAAAACAGTTCATTTCTGTAAAAACTATGTCGCAGATGTGTTTCAAGTGGTTTCACAACATAGAAGTTAAGACTCATTGAGTTTCACTCAACTTCAGTTTTGCCCAATGCAAGTCAATAGGATTTCAAAAGTGAGTTTGAGATGTTGAAGTGCACTTTGAAAACAGTTGGGAAACCATCCAAACAGTTCTTAACCATAAGGGTACTGGGGATTTCATCATTTAGAACTGCTTTTACCAGAGTATTTTGACTTTACACAGCGTTAGAGTTGAAGGTAACCTTATTTCACCATAACGCGCTTCAGGGCCTGAAAATCACTTTGTGTACACATGTGTGACGCCTTGTTTTCCACCAGGAAACTGTTCAAAACAGTTCATTTCTGTAAAAACTATGTCGCAGATGTGTTTCAAGTGGTTTCACAACATAGAAGTTAAGACTCATTGAGTTTCACTCAACTTCAGTTTTGCCCAATGCAAGTCAATGGGATTTCAAAAGTGAGTTTGAGATGTTGAAGTGCACTTTGAAAACAGTTGGGAAACCATCCAAACAGTTCTTAACCATAAGGGTACTGGGGATTTCATCATTTAGAACTGCTTTTACCAGAGTATTTTGACTTTACACAGCGTTAGAGTTGAAGGTAACCTTATTTCACCATAACGCTTCAGGGCCTGAAAATCACTTTGTGTACACATGTGTGACGCCTTGTTTTCCACCAGGAAACTGTTCAAAACAGTTCATTTCTGTAAAAACTATGTCGCAGATGTGTTTCAAGTGGTTTCACAACATAGAAGTTAAGACTCATTGAGTTTCACTCAACTTCAGTTTTGCCCAATGCAAGTCAAAGGATTTCAAAAGTGAGTTTGAGATGTTGAAGTGCACTTTGAAAACAGTTGGGAAACCATCCAAACAGTTCTTAACCATAAGGGTACTGGGGATTTCATCATTTAGAACTGCTTTTACCAGAGTATTTTGACTTTACACAGAGTTAGAGTTGAAGGTAACCTTATTTCACCATAACGCGCTTCAGGGCCTGAAAATCACTTTGTGTACACATGTGTGACGCCTTGTTTTCCACCAGGAAACTGTTCAAAACAGTTCATTTCTGTAAAAACTATGTCGCAGATGTGTTTCAAGTGGTTTCACAACATAGAAGTTAAGACTCATTGAGTTTCACTCAACTTCAGTTTTGCCCAATGCAAGTCAATAGGATTTCAAAAGTGAGTTTGAGATGTTGAAGTGCACTTTGAAAACAGTTGGGAAACCATCCAAACAGTTCTTAACCATAAGGGTACTGGGGATTTCATCATTTAGAACTGCTTTTACCAGAGTATTTTGACTTTACACAGCGTTAGAGTTGAAGGTAACCTTATTTCACCATAACGCGCTTCAGGGCCTGAAAATAACTTTGTGTACACATGTGTGACGCCTTGTTTTCCACCAGGAAACTGTTCAAAACAGTTCATTTCTGTAAAAACTATGTCGCAGATGTGTTTCAAGTGGTTTCACAACATAGAAGTTAAGACTCATTGAGTTTCACTCAACTTCAGTTTTGCCCAATGCAAGTCAATAGGATTTCAAAAGTGAGTTTGAGATGTTGAAGTGCACTTTGAAAACAGTTGGGAAACCATCCAAACAGTTCTTAACCATAAGGGTACTGGGGATTTCATCATTTAGAACTGCTTTTACCAGAGTATTTTGACTTTACACAGCGTTAGAGTTGAAGGTAACCTTATTTCACCATAACGCTTCAGGGCCTGAAAATCACTTTGTGTACACATGTGTGACGCCTTGTTTTCCACCAGGAAACTGTTCAAAACAGTTCATTTCTGTAAAAACTATGTCGCAGATGTGTTTCAAGTGGTTTCACAACATAGAAGTTAAGACTCATTGAGTTTCACTCAACTTCAGTTTTGCCCAATGCAAGTCAATAGGATTTCAAAAGTGAGTTTGAGATGTTGAAGTGCACTTTGAAAACAGTTGGGAAACCATCCAAACAGTTCTTAACCATAAGGGTACTGGGGATTTCATCATTTAGAACTGCTTTTACCAGAGTATTTTGACTTTACACAGTTAGAGTTGAAGGTAACCTTATTTCACCATAACGCGCTTCAGGGCCTGAAAATCACTTTGTGTACACATGTGTGACGCCTTGTTTTCCACCAGGAAACTGTTCAAAACAGTTCATTTCTGTAAAAACTATGTCGCAGATGTGTTTCAAGTGGTTTCACAACATAGAAGTTAAGACTCATTGAGTTTCACTCAACTTCAGTTTTGCCCAATGCAAGTCAATAGGATTTCAAAAGTGAGTTTGAGATGTTGAAGTGCACTTTGAAAACAGTTGGGAAACCATCCAAACAGTTCTTAACCATAAGGGTACTGGGGATTTCATCATTTAGAACTGCTTTTACCAGAGTATTTTGACTTTACACAGCGTTAGAGTTGAAGGTAACCTTATTTCACCATAACGCGCTTCAGGGCCTGAAAATCACTTTGTGTACACATGTGTGACGCCTTGTTTTCCACCAGGAAACTGTTCAAAACAGTTCATTTCTGTAAAAACTATGTCGCAGATGTGTTTCAAGTGGTTTCACAACATAGAAGTTAAGACTCATTGAGTTTCACTCAACTTCAGTTTTGCCCAATGCAAGTCAATAGGATTTCAAAAGTGAGTTTGAGATGTTGAAGTGCACTTTTGAAAACAGTTGGGAAACCATCCAAACAGTTCTTAACCATAAGGGTACTGGGGATTTCATCATTTAGAACTGCTTTTACCAGAGTATTTTGACTTTACACAGCGTTAGAGTTGAAGGTAACCTTATTTCACCATAACGCTTTCAGGGCCTGAAAATCACTTTGTGTACACATGTGTGACGCCTTGTTTTCCACCAGGAAACTGTTCAAAACAGTTCATTTCTGTAAAAACTATGTCGCAGATGTGTTTCAAGTGGTTTCACAACATAGAAGTTAAGACTCATTGAGTTTCACTCAACTTCAGTTTTGCCCAATGCAAGTCAATAGGATTTCAAAAGTGAGTTTGAGATGTTGAAGTGCACTTTGAAAACAGTTGGGAAACCATCCAAACAGTTCTTAACCATAAGGGTACTGGGGATTTCATCATTTAGAACTGCTTTTACCAGAGTATTTTGACTTTACACAGCGTTAGAGTTGAAGGTAACCTTATTTCACCATAACGCTTCAGGGCCTGAAAATCACTTTGTGTACACATGTGTGACGCCTTGTTTTCCACCAGGAAACTGTTCAAAACAGTTCATTTCTGTAAAAACTATGTCGCAGATGTGTTTCAAGTGGTTTCACAACATAGAAGTTAAGACTCATTGAGTTTCACTCAACTTCAGTTTTGCCCAATGCAACTCAATAGGGATTTCAAAAGTGAGTTTGAGATGTTGAAGTGCACTTTGAAAACAGTTGGGAAACCATCCAAACAGTTCTTAACCATAAGGGTACTGGGGATTTCATCATTTAGAACTGCTTTTACCAGAGTATTTTGACTTTACACAGCGTTAGAGTTGAAGGTAACCTTATTTCACCATAACGCGCTTCAGGGCCTGAAAATCACTTTGTGTACACATGTGTGACGCCTTGTTTTCCACCAGGAAACTGTTCAAAACAGTTCATTTCTGTAAAAACTATGTCGCAGATGTGTTTCAAGTGGTTTCACAACATAGAAGTTAAGACTCATTGAGTTTCACTCAACTTCAGTTTTGCCCAATGCAAGTTCAATGGGATTTCAAAAGTGAGTTTGAGATGTTGAAGTGCACTTTGAAAACAGTTGGGAAACCATCCAAACAGTTCTTAACCATAAGGGTACTGGGGATTTCATCATTTAGAACTGCTTTTACCAGAGTATTTTGACTTTACACAGAGTTAGTTAGAGTTGAAGGTAACCTTATTTCACCATAACGCTTCAGGGCCTGAAAATAACTTTGTGTACACATGTGTGACGCCTTGTTTTCCACCAGGAAACTGTTCAAAACAGTTCATTTCTGTAAAAACTATGTCGCAGATGTGTTTCAAGTGGTTTCACAACATAGAAGTTAAGACTCATTGAGTTTCACTCAACTTCAGTTTTGCCCAATGCAAGTCAATAGGATTTCAAAAGTGAGTTTGAGATGTTGAAGTGCACTTTGAAAACAGTTGGGAAACCATCCAAACAGTTCTTAACCATAAGGGTACTGGGGATTTCATCATTTAGAACTGCTTTTACCAGAGTATTTTGACTTTACACAGAGTTAGAGTTGAAGGTAACCTTATTTCACCATAACGCTTCAGGGCCTGAAAATCACTTTGTGTACACATGTGTGACGCCTTGTTTTCCACCAGGAAACTGTTCAAAACAGTTCATTTCTGTAAAAACTATGTCGCAGATGTGTTTCAAGTGGTTTCACAACATAGAAGTTAAGACTCATTGAGTTTCACTCAACTTCAGTTTTGCCCAATGCAAGTTCAATAGGATTTCAAAAGTGAGTTTGAGATGTTGAAGTGCACTTTGAAAACAGTTGGGAAACCATCCAAACAGTTCTTAACCATAAGGGTACTGGGGATTTCATCATTTAGAACTGCTTTTACCAGAGTATTTTGACTTTACACAGCGTTAGAGTTGAAGGTAACCTTATTTCACCATAACGCGCTTCAGGGCCTGAAAATCACTTTGTGTACACATGTGTGACGCCTTGTTTTCCACCAGGAAACTGTTCAAAACAGTTCATTTCTGTAAAAACTATGTCGCAGATGTGTTTCAAGTGGTTTCACAACATAGAAGTTAAGACTCATTGAGTTTCACTCAACTTCAGTTTTGCCCAATGCAAGTCAATAGGATTTCAAAAGTGAGTTTGAGATGTTGAAGTGCACTTTGAAAACAGTTGGGAAACCATCCAAACAGTTCTTAACCATAAGGGTACTGGGGATTTCATCATTTAGAACTGCTTTTACCAGAGTATTTTGACATTACACAGAGTTAGAGTTGAAGGTAACCTTATTTCACCATAACGCTTCAGGGCCTGAAAATCACTTTGTGTACACATGTGTGACGCTTGTTTTCCACCAGGAAACTGTTCAAAACAGTTCATTTCTGTAAAAACTATGTCGCAGATGTGTTTCAAGTGGTTTCACAACATAGAAGTTAAGACTCATTGAGTTTCACTCAACTTCAGTTTTGCCCAATGCAACTCAATAGGATTTCAAAAGTGAGTTTGAGATGTTGAAGTGCACTTTGAAAACAGTTGGGAAACCATCCAAACAGTTCTTAACCATAAGGGTACTGGGGATTTCATCATTTAGAACTGCTTTTACCAGAGTATTTTGACTTTACACAGAGTTAGAGTTGAAGGTAACCTTATTTCACCATAACGCTTCAGGGCCTGAAAATCACTTTGTGTACACATGTGTGACGCCTTGTTTTCCACCAGGAAACTGTTCAAAACAGTTCATTTCTGTAAAAACTATGTCGCAGATGTGTTTCAAGTGGTTTCACAACATAGAAGTTAAGACTCATTGAGTTTCACTCAACTTCAGTTTTGCCCAATGCAAGTCAATAGGATTTCAAAAGTGAGTTTGAGATGTTGAAGTGCACTTTGAAAACAGTTGGGAAACCATCCAAACAGTTCTTAACCATAAGGGTACTGGGGATTTCATCATTTAGAACTGCTTTTACCAGAGTATTTTGACTTTACACAGCGTTAGAGTTGAAGGTAACCTTATTTCACCATAACGCGCTTCAGGGCCTGAAAATCACTTTGTGTACACATGTGTGACGCCTTGTTTTCCACCAGGAAACTGTTCAAAACAGTTCATTTCTGTAAAAACTATGTCGCAGATGTGTTTCAAGTGGTTTCACAACATAGAAGTTAAGACTCATTGAGTTTCACTCAACTTCAGTTTTGCCCAATGCAAGTCAATAGGATTTCAAAAGTGAGTTTGAGATGTTGAAGTGCACTTTGAAAACAGTGGGGAAACCATCCAAACAGTTCTTAACCATAAGGGTACTGGGGATTTCATCATTTAGAACTGCTTTTACCAGAGTATTTTGACTTTACACAGAGTTAGAGTTGAAGGTAACCTTATTTCACCATAACGCGCTTCAGGGCCTGAAAATCACTTTGTGTACACATGTGTGACGCCTTGTTTTCCACCAGGAAACTGTTCAAAACAGTTCATTTCTGTAAAAACTATGTCGCAGATGTGTTTCAAGTGGTTTCACAACATAGAAGTTAAGACTCATTGAGTTTCACTCAACTTCAGTTTTGCCCAATGCAAGTCAATAGGGATTTCAAAAGTGAGTTTGAGATGTTGAAGTGCACTTTGAAAACAGTTGGGAAACCATCCAAACAGTTCTTAACCATAAGGGTACTGGGGATTTCATCATTTAGAACTGCTTTTACCAGAGTATTTTGACTTTACACAGAGTTAGAGTTGAAGGTAACCTTATTTCACCATAACGCGCTTCAGGGCCTGAAAATCACTTTGTGTACACATGTGTGACGCCTTGTTTTCCACCAGGAAACTGTTCAAAACAGTTCATTTCTGTAAAAACTATGTCGCAGATGTGTTTCAAGTGGTTTCACAACATAGAAGTTAAGACTCATTGAGTTTCACTCAACTTCAGTTTTGCCCAATGCAAGTCAATAGGATTTCAAAAGTGAGTTTGAGATGTTGAAGTGCACTTTGAAAACAGTTGGGAAACCATCCAAACAGTTCTTAACCATAAGGGTACTGGGGATTTCATCATTTAGAACTGCTTTTACCAGAGTATTTTGACTTTACACAGCGTTAGAGTTGAAGGTAACCTTATTTCACCATAACGCTTCAGGGCCTGAAAATCACTTTGTGTACACATGTGTGACGCCTTGTTTTCCACCAGGAAACTGTTCAAAACAGTTCATTTCTGTAAAAACTATGTCGCAGATGTGTTTCAAGTGGTTTCACAACATAGAAGTTAAGACTCATTGAGTTTCACTCAACTTCAGTTTTGCCCAATGCAACTCAATAGGATTTCAAAAGTGAGTTTGAGATGTTGAAGTGCACTTTGAAAACAGTTGGGAAACCATCCAAACAGTTCTTAACCATAAGGGTACTGGGGATTTCATCATTTAGAACTGCTTTTACCAGAGTATTTTGACTTTACACAGCGTTAGAGTTGAAGGTAACCTTATTTCACCATAACGCGCTTCAGGGCCTGAAAATCACTTTGTGTACACATGTGTGACGCCTTGTTTTCCACCAGGAAACTGTTCAAAACAGTTCATTTCTGTAAAAACTATGTCGCAGATGTGTTTCAAGTGGTTTCACAACATAGAAGTTAAGACTCATTGAGTTTCACTCAACTTCAGTTTTGCCCAATGCAAGTCAATAGGATTTCAAAAGTGAGTTTGAGATGTTGAAGTGCACTTTGAAAACAGTTGGGAAACCATCCAAACAGTTCTTAACCATAAGGGTACTGGGGATTTCATCATTTAGAACTGCTTTTACCAGAGTATTTTGACTTTACACAGAGTTAGAGTTGAAGGTAACCTTATTTCACCATAACGCGCTTCAGGGCCTGAAAATCACTTTGTGTACACATGTGTGACGCCTTGTTTTCCACCAGGAAACTGTTCAAAACAGTTCATTTCTGTAAAAACTATGTCGCAGATGTGTTTCAAGTGGTTTCACAACATAGAAGTTAAGACTCATTGAGTTTCACTCAACTTCAGTTTTTGCCCAATGCAAGTCAATAGGATTTCAAAAGTGAGTTTGAGATGTTGAAGTGCACTTTGAAAACAGTTGGGAAACCATCCAAACAGTTCTTAACCATAAGGGTACTGGGGATTTCATCATTTAGAACTGCTTTTACCAGAGTATTTTGACTTTACACAGCGTTAGAGTTGAAGGTAACCTTATTTCACCATAACGCTTCAGGGCCTGAAAATCACTTTGTGTACACATGTGTGACGCCTTGTTTTCCACCAGGAAACTGTTCAAAACAGTTCATTTCTGTAAAAACTATGTCGCAGATGTGTTTCAAGTGGTTTCACAACATAGAAGTTAAGACTCATTGAGTTTCACTCAACTTCAGTTTTGCCCAATGCAAGTCAAAGGATTTCAAAAGTGAGTTTGAGATGTTGAAGTGCACTTTGAAAACAGTTGGGAAACCATCCAAACAGTTCTTAACCATAAGGGTACTGGGGATTTCATCATTTAGAACTGCTTTTACCAGAGTATTTTGACTTTACACAGAGTTAGAGTTGAAGGTAACCTTATTTCACCATAACGCGCTTCAGGGCCTGAAAATAACTTTGTGTACACATGTGTGACGCCTTGTTTTCCACCAGGAAACTGTTCAAAACAGTTCATTTCTGTAAAAACTATGTCGCAGATGTGTTTCAAGTGGTTTCACAACATAGAAGTTAAGACTCATTGAGTTTCACTCAACTTCAGTTTTGCCCAATGCAAGTCAATAGGATTTC